>NC_134456.1:22897345-22988358 GCF_047948215.1 Lycorma delicatula | reverse complement strand
TATTTATTTAATTACATAATTATAGATATATTTTGTAATGTACCAACTAGGAAACAGGTTTTACAATAAGTAGAAGAAATATGCAATACAATGTATAGAATCATCAAATCAAAATTCTAGATACTTGCCAGCGATTTTCATTTGCAAAACTAAGCTCCAGAATACTAATCTTAAGATAAATTGTTATTTATCTTTAATTTAAAATATATTTTTTTAAAGAAACATTATAAGTTACCTTAAAATGAATATTTTGGAAACAACTATCCAGTTCCTCTTTCAACTGATGGTCTGTCTTTTTGTAGACAATATATCTCAGGATATAAGAAGTATTATTATTTTGACACCAGTAGAAAAATTCCAGCTTGTGATTGAAACAGTTGTATGACCATTACATTAATTTAATGAATAGTTTTCCATTTAAGCATGTAATGTACAATAACTTGTAAATATGGTATTTTAACTATAAAAAATTTGACAATTTAATTCCTAAAACAGGTGCATAGTCTGGTTGGCAGTGTGGTGGTTTGTTGGAATTACATAATAATTAATCATGATTTGTAGATGTTTAATTAATGCATATCTTAACCTCAAGTTGCAGTCAGGACCATTTGTTAATTGGTTATTAAAACGACATAAAGATCTCAAAGGTAAACTGGCATAAAAATGAGTGATCAAAATTTAGAGTATCATGTTAACATCAAATTTTAAGTGAAAATCAAAAAAATTATGTTAAAATTTTGCAACTACTGAAACAAAAATATGGTGTGGATGGTCTCAAAAGTCAAGTATCTTTGAAAGGAAAAAAGATGGGCAAGAAGTTATGAATGAATGCTCTAGAATTGGGCAACCAAAAACAAAAATTTTAAAAAGTAAATGTGAACAGAGTGTGAGATTTGGTATGGTCTAACAGGTAACTAAGTATATGATTAATAGCCGAAGAAAAGATGAAAGAAAAAAACTGACCTGAATTCTACCATGACAAATGGATCATCCATGAAAATGTAATCATCATGACAGTCTCTGGCCAAAAACTGATTACTGAATTAGGTAATCCTACTTATTCACTTATCTTAAACTTCCCTGTATTTTTCAGCTGTTTGAAAATTAAGGATTATGAAAGTGGATGAAGATTGCTGATTTATATTGTATTGCATACAATATAAGAATTCAAGCTTGTTTCAAAAAAACATTTCAAGCTTCTTTTCATTGTATACTTTTTAATGATGAACTCAAGAAAACAAATTGTCAGATCTTGTGTATTGAACTTTGAGCTCAACATTTGTATTCAACACAAAGTCAATGATGATATACTTATCTGTCCTTCAAATTTATAGTGTATAACACAAATATTTTATATTTAGATTGGATAGTTATAAATGCTCTAAAACTTTCAACCATCACTATAATATTATTATACTAAATAGCAATATATAAGAACAAACTGACATCCCATCAACAGAAATGTGGATGAAGAAGGAATTCCTTTTTAGAAGAAATAAAACCAGAGTACTGTAATTTATATTTATCATCTTACAATTCAAGAACCTAATAAATTTACTTAATAAATGGTTCTGTAAAAGGTTAATGTGGAAAAAAGGTAATATGCAAGCATCATATATGAAACAATGGGTCTGCCAGAACAGGAACACAGCTCTCAAAAATCAACAGAAAGGGATCCAATATGGAGCATACTAATACAAAATACATGCAAATATACATCTCACAAAATAGATGTAATACATCAAATTTGTTTTATTTTTTTTAACAACTCATCCAATAAAAAGTTAATAAATATAAACACAATTTGTTAATTGTACTGCTTTGAGTGATGTCAGAGAATATATTTTAAAATACAACAAATATTATCATATAACTACATTTAAAAAACACAAAAATTCTAAATAGCTAATGTGAAGCAGTAACTAAATTAAAAAAAAAAGTTAAATAAAAGCTTAAGTTAGATACATATGTGCAATTAGCAAAAAAAAACAAAAAAAAAAAAAACTGAAAAATAATGTTGAAAAAAGAAACAACAATACAAAAGAAAAAATACTCCTAACAAAATCCACAGACAGACAAGGTCTATGAAGCAAAATCAATTCGTTCAAACGAAAAACTCACGACAACAAAGAGGCTCATAGACTCACTCCATCTGTTGGTTGGAGCGACGTTATATTGAAGTGTTCTCATTGGTATCTCGAAATTCAAAGATGCTGGTAATGAGATATTAGAACTTGTACTTCCCCATGGTTCTGTTGACCCCCCAGACCCTTTAATAAAGCATAACCAACTTGAAAAAAAATATATATATATATATATATACAAAAAAAAGAAGAAAAATGAAGAAACTTATTGCTAACATAACAGCATTTAGAGTTAACAGAACAGCTGTATTTGAAAATAAAGAATAAATGCAAAACTTTATAAGTAATAATAAATAGCAAAAAAATGCATAACTATATAAATATCTTTATTTTACATTAGTTTTAGAATCTCTGTACTTAGACAATTGTGGTCTAAATTCTAATTAGTAATTAACCACAAATCCTTACAATGTACAAAACATAGTTTCACTTCTTATTAAACAATTTAATTCTTCATATTTATGATCAACAGTTACATAAAAAAAAAACTCGTACACAAAGTACTGAATTTCAGTTTACTAATTTTTTAGATTGATTAAACAGAAGTTGAACAGTGCTAAATTCTCTTAACAATTGGGCTAGTACAAGAACACGTTTTGATAATATTATTACACATTTTATTTCCTAAAACTACTTTTACTTCTATAAAACAAATTCTTAAATTAGTTAACACATTAAGATGATGTAAAATTATGCAAATTAAAGAATAAATAAAATTTTATGCTTCTTTATCAAATGAGTTGATATTTCAATGTTCCTCTTTTTGAACTAAAGCAAAGTTCTTTAAAAATATGGATGTTCCAGTAATGATTTAGATGAATTAACATTTTCAGGCATTATTCTTGTGTTCAAACTGATAAAAAGTTTGTTTTTTATACTGAAAAATGTGAGAATGACATTTGTTTCCAGTTTCTGAAACAGGGGTAAATCCTCTATTAGAGAATCATTGATCCTAATAGAGGTTTTGCATTTTTGTTGTTGCTATATGTGATCTCTATTAGATCATTGTAGCAACCAAGAAACAGTAGATTAACTATTGAATCAACTGGATTCACACCTTCACAAGTCTCTCACAGTAGAAAATAAAAAAAATGGCATGGTTTTAAAAATCCACAACATAATTGTAGGCTACCTGATCTATGGCTACATGATAATCCATAATTTTTGTATGTAATAAAATTTTATACAGCAAAAAAACTAAAAAAATAAAAATATTCATTTTATAAACAGTGCAAAAACAATTTTGTTAAAATAATCTGAATTAAAAAAGAAATATCTATCAGCAAATAAATAATTCTATAGAATTAACAATGCATAAAATTTTTTAATTTTATACAACAAGCAATTTTTTTTCAATTACAAAATAAACAGTTTCAACACAGTTCTGCTTTAAATTATCTTCATTACTGGAATATTTTAATACAAGAAACTGAAAGACACAATTTATTACAAACTTCCATTCAAATATTTACATATTTATATACATCAATTAACTTGCTTAGGCCATTATAATAAATAAATAAACATAAAATAACTCACAGTTAAATTTAAGTCAGAAAAAAAGCAACAATGTAAATATTCATAACAGCTTACCTGTTGTTGTTGCTGTTGATAATGATGATGAATTAAATATAGGATTATTATCAAAATTAGCAAAAGATGGTTGTGCAGGCGCTGTGCCGAATTGCGAGTTATTAGAGGAACTAAATGGATCGGTTGTGGCACTGCTAAAATCAGCAGTAAATAGTTGATCAGGAGTGAACACATTGCTATTATTGTGATTTGCATTTTTGTTATTGCTACTCTTAGTACCATTAACAGCAATTATCTGTAATTAAAAAAAAAAATATGTTCAGTTAAGAAAGCTAACAAATAATTAACACATAAAAAGGATTAATTATATTCAACTTCTGATGTCTGCAACTATGGATCAATTTTTAAAATAGTTATATATACCAATGTCTTTTAACAGTAACACCTCAGGAGTCTATTTCAAGATTTTTTCTGCTTCACAGAGTAAACAAAATAAAAATGCACACTCTTTACTTGGGTTTTTAGCTATATTACTTGGAAAACTTTTTAGACTCAATGTTCCATTTTACCACAAGGGTAATCCCTATAGATGTTAAAATTAGTTCATCAGAGTTAGGGAGATTGTTGAATTGTTAACAGATGTATTTAAATTTTCATTTTAAGAGTTTCATTTAGTATAAATAAATCCTGAAATAATAAAATAAAAGGTGAAAGGGCATGCATTTAACTTTTATACTTATTTATTTAAAACCAAATAGAATGTTAAAAAAAATAGTGATTTTGAAAGGTTTTGGAAAAATATACATAAATAAAACATCGAGGTAAACAGCTTTGAATATAAAACACTTACAGTTCTGCCAAAACTAAAATTGTACAGAACTATCTGATTTTTAGACTTTACCATTAACTGAATAAGATAAAACTTTTTATAAGTGGTAAAACTGTCACTGCCATCTTTGCTCAATAGGACTAGAGGAAGAGTCATGAAGAAATTATAATTTTTATAGATATATTTTTATTTAACGAAACATTTCTTATCTATAAATTTAGTAATTGCTGTGTGAAGAAGAATTTGTACAGGGACAAGTCAGTACTCTAGTAAATAAAAAGAAGCCATTAAGAGCACTTACTTTAACATTAATTCTCAAAAATATAGTCAGTACTTCTATTTAGAATCAGAGAATAAGAAAAAAATTATATTAGTCCTCACACAAAGCTTCAGACATTTACTCTTATAATCAAACAAGAGTAGATTTAATAATAATAAATAAATAAATAAATAATGTTTATAAATGAAAAGTAATCACAACTTTCAGCATTTGACAAAAGACTATAACATGAAAATAGTTTGACTAAATGCTAATGTTTGCATATACATCGTATCAATCCCTACTGTGTCATCATTGGAACCAGTATTTCAATTTCCTATGAATCATTACCACTTCTTGTTTGAACTTGTCTGCAGATTAGGGGCAGGTTAAATTTTTCTTATTATAACAGTTCATATGTGTAGAAGAAAATCACCAATATAAGTTTCATTTTTTTCCCACTAAAAATAGTTTAATGCTCAAAAATTAGCCACAAAATTAAAGACTCATGTTTAGCTCCTCTTGCAGGAACCCTCGTCGTGAGGAAGTGGTCCTCTGCCGGTTACGGTTGGGGCATACGAGGATCACACACGAATATCTAATGTCAGGAGGTGACACACCCCTGTGCATACGATGCAACTGCCGCATGACTGTGCACCACATTCTCGTGGACTGTGTATCTTATGCGGCATTGCATCGTCAGTTTTATATACCCAGCAGCATTCGTGATGTCTTGGGCAATGATGGCAGGGTTTTGGAGCGAATGCTTCTCTTTTTGCATAGTGCTGGGTTACTGCAAAGGATTTAATATACTTATATATGATTTTCTATAAGAAGATTTTTTTAGTAATTTTAACCTTTATTTTCGATTTGATTTTTTAGTTTAATTTTACTATCCGGCGTGGGGATTTTTGCACAACCCATCAGAGTTAGGTAAGTTTTTATACTTTCTTTATTTTATTATTTTATCTTTAATGTTTTATCAACTTTGTCTGTGATATTAGTTTTGGGTTTTATTTTGCCTTCTTGGCTTGTTTTAGTAAATTTTTATTATATGATTAATTTACACCTTGTATAGCTTATTATTTCGGAGTTATATTACCCTTTTAATAACAACTATCGGGGGATGATAACGCCCAAGCGTTTTTCGCCTACAAACAACCAAAAACAAAAAAAAACAAAATTAAATTATACTATCTGAAATTTTTGCATGATTTACTTCAGTGATTTTTTTGTTACAATATTTTCAGGCTGCTATATAAATCAGAGGTATGAATGGTTCATTAATTATAGTATAAAATACATAAAAACTGAATTTATAACATCTATGAATAAAAATCCACAATTAAATAAGTACTAATTAATGAACTAAATCATATAAAAAAAAAGTGTATCTGTAAATTTTAGTTGGGTTTAATATTTTTTATTTTTTGGTCTTCGATTTTTAATATGTTTTAAGTTAATAAAAATAAAAAGATCTCTACAAATACTTTTCTCCCTCAAGAAGTATTGTTTATAATAATACAGATCCTTGTATTATAAACAATTCATTTATTAAATTTACATATTACTTATAATAAATGTAAAGAAAAGGATCTACTTATTTTTTATAGTGCTGACATAAGTGTCTGCTTTATACAATTAAGCATTTATGAATAAATTTATAAACAAATGATTCTTGTTTAAACAGTAAACCACTTTTTTAAAATGCATTTGACTCTAGTAAAAAAGAGAATAATATAACAAAAGACTCAAAATATCATATTCCTGACAAAATATCTTTCACTTATTATGTACGTATAACTGTCATATTTTTAAATCTGAAGAATTGTACAGTTTTTGACAGATTAAAATAACAGTTTCAGTAATAAATAAGGGTAATTTAAGAGAAAAAGCAGATGTATCTATGAACAGATATATGAAACAATTAAGAAAAAAATTTCCTAATGATTAATTAAATTAAAAGTAAAAAAAATACCTGAACTGATGATCCATTAGTATTAGGCCTATTATTATTATTATTATTATTATTATTAGCAGTAGTTGGGAGTTTCAATGGCAATGTAGTAGGATGGGATAATGTTGGTGCTGATATCTGTGCTGTAGAAGTTGTAGTAACTGATGCCGTGGAAAGAGTTGAGGGTTTAACTTGACTTAATGGTGTAGATGGAGTAGGAGTATTATTAGGTGATAAACTTCCGCTACTGCTACCATTCGCTGTAGCATTTGTGGACGGATTCAAATAGAACCTGTAAACACCACAATAATTTACATCATAATAAACTAATAAAAAAATTAATAATACTGCTGCATTTATATTAATTGTTCAACAACATAAGTATACAATGAGACTTGAATGCATTATTACAACTAATGAAAAGGATTTTTGCAGTGTACATTAAGATAATTTTATTCATAAAAAAAACAAAAATAAATCCGAACAGGATAAAACTACACAGTACAATGATGAGTCTGATAACAATGAATAGCAATACATTAATATTGAGTGTCTTGTAATCATAATGAATGGATGGTGCCCTATAACTGACTACTAGCACTCATGTGCTAAAAGTTTAAATCTCCCTCCCTTACACACACACACACACACACACACACACACACACACACACACACACAGAGAGAGAGAGAGAGAGAGAGAGAGAGAGAGAGAGAGAGAGAGAGAGAGAGAGAGAGAGAGAGAGAGAGAGAGAGAGAGAGAGAGAGAGAGAGAGAGAGAGAGAGAGAGAGAGAGAGAGAGAGAGAGAGAGAGAGAGAGAGAGAGAGAGGGGGGGTGAGAGAGAGGGAGAGAGAGAGGGAGAGAGAGAGAGAGAGAGAGAGAGAGAGAGAGAGAGAGAGAGAGAGAGAGAGAGAGGGGGGGGGGTGAGAGAGAGGGAGAGAGAGAGAGGGAGAGAGAGTGAGAGTGAGAGGGAGTGGGAGTGGGAGTGGGAGAAAGAGAGAGAGAGAGAGATTTTCATTTCTAGGAATAAATTTTAAAAATTAAAACATTTTTTTTGTAAACAATTTTTATTATTTACATTAACAAAATTAAGCTGTCCTATGAACAAACTAAGGACTTGTCAATTACTATTAAAAAGATAAAACACATTTGAACAATTTTTTTAAATTTATCTAATAATACTTGAATTTTAAAAAGCCTGGTGGTTTCTTTATTATTGCAAAATGAAAAATACTAAAACTGTTCAAATACCTGTCTCTAGCCATCATTCTGGAAAATATTGGGGAATGTATTATGGGTAATGTAATGAGGTCTGTCTGTTGAACAGTACTCTTTTATAGAATTTTTCTTATTTCTTGACTTATTTCATGCTTTCTTATAAATTGATGAAACAGGCTTCTTTTGTGTAGTATAATTTTAGAAGAAATCTGTTAGTAAATCTCAACATTTAAAAATTTGATTAAGGAAATATTAATAAATAGTTTAATTCCAATTAACATAGGCTACGTGTAAGAAATAATATTTTTTTGTCCAGTAAAATAGATCCATTGACAAGTTAGACCTATGCATACAGATCTAACACATACTGTTAAACCATGATAAAATTAGCTGAATGATTCACATTTTTTCATTTTAAAATGAAAGAATGTGAATGGAAAAAATTAATTTTAAAACAACTTTTATTAAAATCAGATGTTCTTTAATTATTTAAAAAAAAATAAATAACTAAAACTGATTATAATTGTACTTATTTGGGAAAAAACTATTGTGATAATCCTTTCCAATATCCTGAATAATTTTTTTTATATTTTATATTTCAGCTAGGATTATTATAATTGATTTGTTATTTTCAGCCCTTTCTAGCATTTTCACTCTTAACATTAATAGTAATGACTCATGACTCTTTTAATTCTCAAAACTACTTTTAGCACTCTGGAAGTGCTAAAAGTAGTTTTGAGAATGGAGGTACTCCAAAACGCTTCAACTAAGAATGGTTAGAGTGACAATGCTAGGAAGGGTAGAAAATAATACGCAAATCAACCCTGAATAACCATTATGAATATTTCTGAAGTTAAAACAGATTGTTTGTGAATTGCTTTTGATATTGTGTTTTTTTAAAACACTGGAAGAATGCATACACTGATTTAACAATACGGACTCACATACATAGTATGTTGCAAGCTGGCTGAAATTGAAGAGAATGAGCTATATGATTATTGCATAATACAATCAAGACATGTCTATATTGTTTAATTAGAGCAGTGAGACTGTAGACTGGTAGTTTTTTGGGTGAAATATTTTATAGTAAATTATATTGCTGCCTGAATTTCTGCTTCAATCTCTTACGTGTTTGAGGTTCAAAAGAAAGATTAAATGAATTAAGAGGAAATCATTCAAAATTTCCTAAATATCATAAATAATCTAAACAGAGAATAACAGGCTAGGAGTAGTGAACAGGGGCTCTGGTGCTCACAGGAAGCCTATAATAGGCTCACTTCCTATATACAGATAAGGCCAATGATGACTACATATTATGCATAAATACAATTACTTTTTACTCATATATCTGAAATCAAAAAGAATTGTCTCACCCATTAACAAAAAAGAAAATGCGCTTTTAAACAAGTTTATATTGTTCAATTCAAGCAGTGAGCTGTAGACTGGTAGTTTTTTGGGTGCACAAAATTTTATAGTATATTATACTGATTTACTGGTGCCTGAATTTCTACTCTATAGAGTTTTCATTTTCAAGGGACAGTCAGATGGAAAAATTTCATTAATTTTTTTATTAAAATAATGAAATTTAATATAAATAAAAAATAATACAAACACAATAGTACTCAAAAGTTTAAAATACTAGTATTTTACAAGTATTATATTTATTGACAAAAGGATATAAAAAATGAATGTAACTCCTAAAAATAAGTGTTTAAAGGGCAGTTAAAGGTCATAAACTGAGCACAAGGAAAAAAGAAACAGTTCAGTAGCTAATCAATAATCACTCAAATATGAAAGCACTATAATTAACAGAAAAGAATATGTCCAAAAGATGTAAAGAAACATTCAGTCTATACTATAATTGTTTTATTAGCTTATTACATTAAAAATAAGATTTTAAATAAATACCTTCTATAAGCATTTTATTATACCTTTTCCTTTCATATTTAGAAATCATAAAGTCTTTGATTTGTTGCTCGTCTTTGGTCGATTGTTCATTATCACATAGTCCGAGCCAAACCCTTCGACAATACTGTAAAATAAAAATAACTAACAATAATCAATAAAATATGTTTTAAAAAAACAAAAATTGAAATTTATTTGGAGAGTATTAAAATAAAGTTGCTATTAAAACAACAATGTGTATTTAAATTAAAATAAAACATACATTAAAATAACATTATAATTAGATACAAACCTTTCATTTTTTCTATTTGGACACTTAACCATAACTATCTCTTAAAAGAATAAAACTTTAACCTTAATTGCTAACTGTCAGGATAGTACTATATAAATTATTCTATGTTCAATTTAATGCATTGGATAATCAGTTGTTAAGTAGTACTATTTTCTTCTGTTTACCCTGCAGAACCAGCATCAGGTATTACTTCAGAGGATTATATGTATGAATTTAAATGAAGTGTGATCTTGAACAGTCCATTCCTGAGATGTATGGTTAATTAAAACCAAACCACCAAATAACGCCGGTATCCACTGTCTAGTACTCAAAATTTAAATAAAAGTAACTGCCTTTAATAGGATTTAAACCTCAGAACTCTCAACTTCAAAATCAGCTGATTTGTGATGATGAGTTCACTACTAGACCAACCCTGTGATCCATTATGTAATACTACCATGCCCTCGATAGCACAGTCACCCCTCACTGACGCAGCTCCACCACTCCACTTTAACAATTACTGTTCTAAAACTGTCAATATGCCTACCTCTGACCAAATGTCCTGGCTGAAACCCTAGCCACCTGGGAACCTACTCTGTTTAAACACCTTCAGCCGATCTACGTAATGCAAGAAAACGAAGGAAACCATTCTCCATGAACCTTCCGATTAACTTGAAAATCAAGAAAGGTGTTCACCCTTTCAAGTTCTCTAACTACTTTGGTACGTTCAGCCTTTACCAAGGACAGACATAGAGGACATGGTCCACTGTGTCATTGACCCAACAATCTGGGCACAGGGCAGAAACTATCAGCAGCTGTTATCACCACAGAAGTAAAATGTTCTCCCAGGTCATCCAATGGATGTAGATCTGGTGAGGGTCGTGACAGCATTTACAGGATTTGTTGAATGCAACTTCTTTGAAAGTAAGGCAGAAGTGAGAAAAGTTGCATGTCAGACCAGGACTGATGCTGGTAGCAGCAAACTGTTACAGCAATTAGAAGAGGGCGTCAAGAATGATGACATAGATAGACCTTCTGGTCACTAAATTGAGGAGAATGGTTCGTCAAGACCGTGGAACTGGATGAACCGGTATTTCTGAAATGAGAGGGGGACACTGCTGTCATTCTCGATCTCAATAAGCCGAAAAACAGATTCTCAGAGCTAACATTCAAAGTGGCTTCAAGGGTCAAACATTTGATGGCTATGGGCTGCTGTTTACCTATAAGGAGTCAGCCACAGTTCTCTGGGGAGATGATCTGGAGGACTTTTAAAGGAGTGTGTTTATTCTCTTTACTGATTCCTCCATAAGAGAGGAGAATATTTTACATCTAAGGAAGAGTATTGCCAAAATTTTTCTCCAAGCTAAACTAGGTGTTACCTTTGGAATCGAGGAGAGTGAAGCAGCCAGGGTTAAATCTACGTCAATCTGCTCTCCTGTACAAAGAAGCACCCTGTGGAACAGGGAAATACCTTCTATAGACATCGCGCAGCCCATCCACCAGTTCAAAAAGTATGTCAATGATCACTAGAGCAATCATCAACCACAGACCAATCCATGATCCTACCAGGGATCCACTTAAAATTTATTACATTGTTTTCTGCTACATTAAGTAGTACTGTTAATATTCAGAATTTACATATCACTTGACAAAAACTAATAATTTTATAGATACTAATGATTTAGAAATTGACATGGCTGCTAATTTAAAATTAAACATAAATGCACAATTAATCACATTATAAAGCATAAATGTTTACAATTAATACTATTAAAAAAAAAATCTAATCTGTTTGGTAAAAATTTCTATTTAGTGATTTTTATAGTGTTGGCGCTTTCTGAGCTCATAATACTAACAAAATATTGAAAAAAATTTCATAATAAACATAGGTCCAGAAATACTCCATTAGCAAGTTATGGCTAGCGAAAGATTTTGCCTTGATTCATGGACAAAGAGTGAAATAAATCCATATTGAAATTCTAGAAACCCAAATTAAGGGGTAAACTTGATAGTTTCTTGACCTGACAAATTGAATAAAAACAGGTTCCAGAACCATATCTTCAGTGATTTTCCTAACATCTGATTAAAACATAAAATTTATTGTCTAAAAACTCATTTTTTAAGTTTTAAATACAAAAAATTTGTTATGACTAATGAATGTGTAAAATCTATTATTAAAACTTGTAGAATTTGAAGAGAATTTAAATTTAAGAAAACTGATGAAAAATAGTCCAATAAAAAAGGAATACAAGTGCAAGACATCTGACTTTATTACTACCACTTACCGTATGAAAACATTTAAATGTTATCAATTACAGAAAATGATGTTAACAAACTGAATGAATGAAATGAAGAGGAGGATCTCTTGGTTGAAGATTTTGTATTTGTTGATTGTGGTAAGGATACAACTTGTTACTATACACATACTGGGTAACTCTTACAGCCAAGAAACGTGTTGTTTACTAACACCTAGAATGTGTTGAGTAACCTAAATAATGGTTCATCAATATCAGAAACTATGGGCAGAACGGTCATGGTTAGTATTAATGCTGGGAAATGTACCCATTTCTTGTACCATATGGAATGTTTCACTGATTGTTTTAAGATTTGGAACTATGTAATTAGGAAAACATTTTTTATATTCTGTAGCAGAAGTTGTATTTCCATCAAACACCCTGAAGATAAATACCATGTTGGTGTATTTCTCAATTTTAAATAACAAAGGCATTGCTATAATATGACACAAATAATAACTCACACGCGTGCGTGTGTGCGCTCAGTTAATTAAACTACACTGTACTGGCAACAATTCACTGCATTAATGCAGAACAAGCAATGCACTGATGACACAACATAAAATGCATTGTTCGCCAGCTGATTCCTGTATTACCAACTTATGAATTATAATTTCACAAATGTTCAATTTGACAGTGAATTTGAAAAGAGAGATAAATGCTTCTGTCTGAATAACATTAGTACTAGTTTTTTTATTTTATTCATTTTTTTATTATTTTTATCTTTAATACAACACTTTTCTTTATCACTGCGCGTTATAGAAAAGCAAGCATGCTTCTTTGTACACATAATGTTTTCATGTAGTAACTGTTAGTAATAAGCCGGCCTCCATGGCATGAGTGGTAGTGTCTCGGCCTTTCATCCAGAGCTCCCAGGTTTGAATCCCGGTCAGGCATGGCATTTTCACACATGCTACAAATCATTCATCTTCATCCTCTGAAGAATGCCTAAGGTGGATCCGGAGGTTAAAAAAAAAACTGTTAGTAATAAAATCAAATTTCTTAAACTTGTGTATATTTTGTTTTTATTGGGCTATTTTACAACAATTTTTTCAAAATTAAATTCTCTAAGAGTTTTGATAATAGGTTTTACACATTTTATGAAGTCATTTAACAAATGTTTTGTATTACAAATATAAAAAAAATGTGTTTTTAGACAACAAATTTTCATCTTTTACATTGGATATTAGGATAACTACTTAAGATATAGTTCTGGAACCTATTTTATTCAATTTGTCAGGTCAAAAATCATAAGAAATTATCAAGTTCACCCCTTAATTTCAGTATGATTTATTTTACTCTCTGCCCATGAATCAGGGTGAAATCTTTCGCTAGCTGTAATTCACTAATGGAATGTTTCTGAATCCATGTTTATATGAACTTACTTCAATATTTTTGCTAGTAGAATGAGTTTAGAAAATGCCGGTCACATTAAATGAATCACCTATATATATATATATATATATATATATATATATAGAGAGAGAGAGAGTGTGTGTTTGAGCTAAAAGTGTCTGAGTAAAATTATATTTAGAAAACCAGTCTCTGTAATCTCTTAATTGTAGGCTCATTTGATAAAGGAAACATCTCCAAGATTTGTTCTGTATACTCTTAAGGTCAGCAAAAGGCATGCCAATTCACAATGCAATTGTAGTCAGTTGACATGTGAACCCCACAATAGAAGGTTTAGGGCATTTTGGTTAATGGAGTTTTAATCAGTTACACGTGTTCAATGGTATGCATGAATTGAATGGAATATCAATCCTCCCCTACATCAAAGTCAATTTGTCAATGAGATAAGATTTTAAGATAGACTGGAAGCTTGGTATCACAAACTGGAAATCATCCAAAAGTTTCAGTTAGTGAGGAAACTGTGGACCGTGTATGTGATGCATTCATTGCCAGTCCAGGAAAGTCAATTACATAAGCTAGCTATGAATTGCAAATTCCTCATTCCATTGTTCGAGGCATTGTTTATAAGTGGCTCCATCTGTGACTGTACAAGTTACAACTTTAATCATGTTAAACCAATGATCATTGCCTACAGTACCAGTATGCTGCAGAGGTGGTAATGCACCGTGTTGAAAACAATTCTAATTATCTTGTTAGAAAATTACTGATAAGGTAACCTTTCATATGTGTGGGAAAGTTAACAGACACAATTGTAGAATTTGGAGTACTGAAAATCCGCATGCAGTAACTGAAAATGAATAGGACACACCAAAAGTCAATGTTCGGTTAGCACAAAAATGGCATCAGCCAGTCTTTTTTTAATGGAGCTCACTGTGACAGGACACACATACTTCAACATGCTTGAGAAATTTGCTGTTCCTCAGATTCCTGCTGGTTTCAGTTTCCAACAAGATGGTGTTCCACCACTTTCATCAAAATGGTACCATGTTATGTTCTTGAACAACACTTTCCCTAGATGTTGGATCAAACGAGGAGGTCCAACTGCATGGACTGACTCTACATCTTCAAACATTACTCCTTTGAACTTTTTTGTTTGGGAATCTATTAAAAATTGTGTGTACCAAATAAAAGTCCAAGATTTGGACAATTTAAGTCAGAGAACTGTTGAAGCTCTCTTGATCTAATAATGCCACAGATGGTTCTAAACACTACATACATTAAAACTTAGTGAGTGCTGCTTATTAAAAAAAAGTTATTAAATTATATTAAGTGGTTCTCTTAATATAAGCTGTTACTTTTGGATACCTATAGCCCAGACACCATATTTATATATACATATATATTATTTGTTTTTATAAAATTATTTCCATTTTATTTTACAAATGTTACAAATATTTATGAGAATCTGGAAATCTGTGCTAATTGGGTTTTACCTTCATGGGGTGGTGAATAAAAGAGAAACCCCCAACACTAACTTTTTTCAAGATTGAATTCTATTTTCTATCAGTTGGATTATGAAATATTTAGGAGCTATGAAGTCCATAAAACTCCCAACTTCACTCAAATCAAGGTAGTTCTAAAAGGAATATATGTGTTCACAGTATTTTGAAAAGGTATTATCATCTCCCAATCCACAATACACTCAGAACACATCGGTATTAGAGAATGAAGCTTTAATCCTGATAATTTATTTTAGGGATGGTATAATAAATTCCTCTAATGAGAGTAAATACTACCCTGAGCACTTTTCACAAACTTCAGTGCTCAAATGGATTAAAATACAATTTAGAAAAATTTACAGATTAGTAAAAAAAAAATTACTTTTGAATAGTGGGTCTAGCTATAGTTTTCAAGCTTCCAATTCCCATTTATTTAACCTTTTAGCAGTTGTAAATGAAAATAATTTTTGCTTTTTTCCCTATAACCAAGCTGAATTTTATCATTTTATCTTTTTATCTATCTGGAAAATGGACAAATTAATGAATAGTGTGTCTAAAGGTTTTTTATCTCAAATATATAACTTTACAAGATGCTATTTAACACACAGAAGCAGAATTTTTAAATTTAGTTAAAGAAAAAGAAATAGTGTTTGCATCTGCTTAGGATAAATTCTGTTTTTGCAAACTGTGCTACTACACATCAATTTTATGAAGAATTTATGGAAAATATAAATATAATTAATTTTATGGAAAATAAAAATTAATGTTGTAAATGTTAATGATTATTTTTATAACCTGAAAAATTTGATAATTTAAGAGTAAACTCCACTACATTATAATTTTTTATTTTCTTTAATGTTGTTTAATAGTATCAATATAATTAAGTAATCTCCTTGGTAGGAGTCCTACAGAAAATAGGTTAAGACAACTTGACCAAAGACACAAGTCAGATTTGAAAATGGAAATCCTTTCTCAATAATGAAAAGCATTTTGGGTTCTGGGTAAGACAGTAAATTGCATTCCTTATAAATTGATGGTTCTGAAACGTTTGGAACATACCAGGGAGTAGCTGTTAATCTAAGAATGTAAAGTAAGGAAACATTAACAGACAATCAATCTTAACATTGATAATACCATTTCATAAACTGGAAATAGGTCATAACTGAAAACACTAATGTTCAATCTTAAGAATGCCAATTAGTATCTCTTACATTGCAGGTTGATTTGTATTTATCACAGTCACAAGATAGACTAGAACAAATAAAGCAACAAATTAATGCACTCTTTTCTGGAGTAAAACATTAGATTGTGTACAATGTTTCTACATTATATACAATGACTCAGTGTAGAAGTAACCTAAGTAATAAAAAGAGTATAACACTGGAACGCTATTTACCATTAAAATCACCAAACCTACTAACATAGCTACAACTTAGAGAGCAGATGAAAACTAAACTAAGTTGTAGCTAAAATTTTCCAATAAATATTTGATTACAGGAGAAGAATTATAAATATATGTTTACACCTGATTACAGGTATTAAAATGTTTTAAAAGATGAGGTGAGGAGACAAATAATTACAATAAATATATTTTGATTATAAAATATTTTCAAACAAATAGATTATCATATCTACTCTTCCAAACAACTTCTTTTTCTTTTCTCTAATGAGAACTTAGTTATGATAAAATTGTAAATTTTTATTTCAATTAAAACTAAAATGTAACAAAAAACTTGTTATTTGATGGAAACTCAAGAATTTTAGCAAGAATCTGAAATAAATTTATTTTTTTTTAGTAAAAGAGTACCTTTATAACATATTAACCGTAAACAAAATTATTTATGCAGAAAATAAATACACGAGTTCAGGTTGCAAATGAAAAAAAAACCTTAACTTGCACTCATACTTTCTGAATATACACATACAAATAAATTAATAGAAAAAGACTTAATAACAAAAAAAAAAACTTACATCATTTCCTCTAGCTTTAACAAAGTCTATTTCATCTGGAGTAAATGTGGCCATTGATATTGATTTCACTCTGTGTGGTGGAGTTAAACCGCGCCTTTATGGAAAAAAAAATTAGTATAAATCACAACTGTAAAAATGCAAATGAGAAAATATGCATAAGTTATTAATAGAATGACAAAACATATAAATAGTATATAGACAAATAAAAAGTAACGGTAAAAACTTTCATGCATTGATGTATATTACAATAGAAAATAGTAAAATCAACTAAATACTAATTAGTTACAGAGATATGTAAATGAACTTTGTTTTAGTAAACAGACAAAAATGAATAAGAACTGCTTCACACATTATGAGATAACAGCTTTGAATTACAAAAGGCCCAATTTTAACAGATAATTATAACTTAACTACTATTTTGACTTTATTAACCATCAATCATGAAACGAAGATCTCTGTACAGTCCTGCACAGTTATAGTCACTTAAATGAGTCAAATAAAGAATCACTTTCCCACCAGCTAACAAAGAAGATGGTTCAACATATGAAGCCAGGCATCGAAGTAAATATTGTTAGAAATGAAAAATAATCAATTTTTAGCCTTTCATGTCATCATTTACAGCAGAAAATTCAATTTTACACTAGAAACGCTATCACTGCATTATAATATAAATTTAATGTTGAATAATCATTTTGAAACCTCTTTAGTATCTTTTTTAACTGTCCATGTAAGTTAAACATAACTTTCATCACGATTCAGAAATCTACACTGTCAAAAGTAATATTCATGTTTATTTAATGGGCAACTTAACTTAAAATTTGCTCTGAAGTTAACCTATATGTAAATATAAAAATAAAAGAAAACCAGTTATCAGTTAAAAATAATTCTAATTTTTACTATTAACAAAAAAGAAAAAAAAGACTAAACTAATATTTGAAAAACTATGGATTTAATATTATTATAACACAATGAAGAACGTAATCCAAAATTTGTTAACAGACTTACAAATTAAAATTAAATTAGCCATTACTGTTTGAAAGAAATTTTAATTCATATTCAATCTTTTAAAATGGACTTTTTATTCATAGAGATTTTGAAGTTTGATAAAAAAAGGACTACACGATTAATGAATTCAATCTACTTCAAGAATATTAGATGTTGACAAATTTAAAAATACTGTTTATTATTATAAAAAGTGCATAGTAGGATAGATATAATGGTGTTTGACTACGGCAATGTTAAAATCATTCAAGTTTGTAAATAAATTCTTCCAGCTATTTGAAAATACACCATAAAAAAAGAGTTTGAAATTAGTTGCTACAATATTCAGTATGTGTTTCTAAATGTAAGTTTTCTTATTACAAAATTTATTGTAAAATATGGTTTTCAGAAATAATGACAAATCAGGATTAAAAGGGTCATTCAATAATTAAGCAGACAAACATTTTTAGTAAAGGAAATGCTTAATGCAGGCAACTGAAACTTTTGTAAGTGTTAGTTGGCAACCTTGTGAAGAGTGTTAGTCAGCTGTTCAATTAATATTTACATAAATATAACATCTAAAGTCTTAGTTGTGATGGCATGTCCGCTTGAAGAAAGTACTTTTGAAGAACAGCATTCTGTAATCTGATTTTTAGTTCCAGAAAGTGTACAACCATCAGAAATATTCTCTTGGATGAACAAACAATACAGCAGTAGTTGCATAAAGCGTGAGCTTTTACGTGTGGGTGGAAAAGTTTAAAAGAGGCTGCAAAAGCATGACCAATGAGCATCACTCTGGGTGTCCGGTAATAGCGCCGACCTCGGCATTAAATTTTCTCGTATTGATTCACTTATCCAACAAGACCAACAACTTACACTTGAAAAAATTGCTGAAAAACGTCAAGCAAGTGTTGGCACAACTCATTTCCATCATTCAAAACAAACTGAATTACTGAAAGACCTATGCAAGGTGGGTTCCCAGAGAGCTTACCGTTCAACACAAAGCCGAGATTTTGCATTTGCATTGAACTCAAAAATTGTTTCAATAACGAAGGTAATGCATTTTTGGACAGGATTTTAACCTGTGATGAAACTTGGATACATCATTTTGAGCTGGAATCCAAGCGTCAAAGCATGCAGTGGAAACACCCTGAATTGCCTGTCCGTAAGAAATTCAAAACGCAACAATCAGCTGGTAAGGTCATGTTAACCATCTATTGGAGTGCCCATGGTCCGATTTTCTGTGATTATTTGGAGCAGCAACACACTATTCAGCCATAATTGAGAACAAATTCAAGCCTGTATTGAAGGAAGTGTCCGGAATGGCAGAGGAAAGGTATGCTTCTTCTTCAAGACAATGCTTGACCTCATACAGCACAAATGATGCTCGAAACTATTGGCAAAGTGGGTTGCCAAAGTGGGTTACCTCATCCTACTTACAGCCCTGACCTTGCCCCTTCTGATTTTTTTCTGTTTGGTCCGATGAAGGAAACTTTGCATCAAATTCAACAACGAAGAGGTAAAAAAAAGTTCAAAACTGGCTTCAAAATCAACGTAAAGAATTCTTCAGTGAGAGGATAGGAAGACTTGTAAAATGAGAGGACAACTGCAGAGAAATTGGTGGGGGATTATGTGGAAAAGTAGAGAAAAAAATTGTATTTATTTAA
This sequence comes from Lycorma delicatula, assembly GCF_047948215.1. Lineage (NCBI taxonomy): Eukaryota > Metazoa > Arthropoda > Insecta > Hemiptera > Fulgoridae > Lycorma > Lycorma delicatula. The sequence continues at coordinate 22,968,477 of NC_134456.1, read as the reverse complement.
TAAACCATTTTTGCTGTACACCTAATTGTCTGTTTAATTACTGAATCAGCCTAGTATAACATAGCATACTATTAAACATAAACCAGGAGTAAATATGTTATCTAAGGTAGGGATAAAAAAAATTATCAGCAGGGGAAAAAATAATTTTTTGTAGCTCTACTGTAGAAGCTCTAGTGCAAACAGACAAGGTGTAAAGTACTGTTTATAAGAAATATATTAATTTTGATTTCAAGACTTTTCCTCTTTCATTAATTTCAGCTTTTAATCCTGCACATGGGCTAGCGCTTCCTGCTAGAAACTGTAGATATTCCCTAACAAAAAAATAAAGTTATGGACTAAAAGAAAAAGTTTTTATCTTTCACTATTCACCAACCTCAGTATAAAAAAACACATATAAGCCTACTTAAAAAATATGAACAGAACCATTAAGTCATACACAACACTTTACAACAGCTCAAGCATAAAACAAATTATCAACAAAATTAAGGATGTACATGATCTACACAGCTGCATACTTGCATCCTGTGATACCATCTCTACAACTGCACAAGCATCTATCAAATTAAAAAAATCAAGCATATAAATAACTGTTTTGGAGCAAATATATTTTTAATAATTTTTTATAAATGTCTTTTATTTTTAAAATTTTTATGGAAAGATAACAGCTTTTGCTAATAAACAAGTTTTGTCTTGCTGATACTAGAAATGTTTTAAACTGGATTAGCTTCCTTCCACATTAATAAAATTTCATTATGAATTTATTCAATATCTTTTTCTAGCAGCAATATAAAATTTATCTTTGATCATAATATTTCAAACAGAAGTTACAAAATTTGATATTGTCTTAAGCTATCAAAGAAGCTCAAAATTATGGAATATTTGGATAACTGATGTTTAAATCTATATACAAGTACAGTGTTTGATTCTATTCTGCCTTGTGCACATATACATTTCTACATTAAAAAGCCCTTGCTACTGATTCCGGCCCACATGTAAGGCAGATTTTTACCAGTTCTTTATTGGGTGTGTATGAGTATATATTTATCCATATCAATAAATCAACATTGTAGACACTTAATCTTATGTTTTAAAAGCATATTGATAATGCATTACACAATATATTATGTTATTTAAGTTTAAACTTGTTATAATTTCAGAGAATAAATTCATTATTATTATTACAATCAATAAAAGAAAAGAACAATGCAATACTAGAATATACAATCAAAATCAAATCATAAAGAATAAAACTACTTCATAAACAACAATAAAAACGATTCTCGACCAGCCTAGCATATAATCTAAATATTTCCAGTTTAAATACTTTAACATATTAAAAATAAGTTTGAACTGCATAGTAAGAAAAATAAAGAAAAAAAATTAAACTGGTGCTGATGATTTATTGCTAGTATTTTTTCCTGTGCAAAAGTAGGAAATAAAACAAATGAAGGCAGAAAATAAGATTATGATGCTACACAACCTAACAAATAACACATCAACTTGAGTTCACTAGAGAATACACATGCAACAAATTACTTAACTTCCTTAAAGTTGACTGTAATGAAAATAAATAAGTACACTTTCAAAATATGTACAAAACCATCACCCACCCACCATAACAGACACACTTATCCACTCAGTATCACCACATGGAGCAAAAACATGTAGCTATTGCACACTTGTTGTGTTATGTAATATACTACTCTTAACCTAGTCAGCCATCTACTGAATAACTCAATATAATAAAATATTTAATACATACTTATGACTATTCAACTGCACTGAAAAAAAGGGAACAAAAATACACTTAGTGACAGTAGGTATATTACACAAACATACATCAATCAATTTTTTTTTTTTTTTTGTCTTCAGTCATTTGACTGGTTTGATGCAGCTCTCCATGATTCCCTATCTAGTGCTAGTCGTTTCATTTCAGTATACCCTCTACATCCTACATCCCCAACAATTTGTTTTACATACTCCAAACGTGGCCTGCCTACACAATTTTTCCCTTCTACCTGTCCTTCCAATATTAAAGCGACTATTCCAGGATGCCTTAGTATGTGGCCTATAAGTCTGTCTCTTCTTTTAGCTATATTTTTCCAAATGCTACTTTCTTCACATCAATCAATATTCATATAAAAGTGACAACAAAAAAGACAATTGGTATGTTGCTTTCAAAACCATAAACAAAATACTCAAGATCATACAACAAACTAATAAGGTGCACTCTGACTGCTGTACACAAGAATCCATGAATGTAAAATCTAAACTGCAGTAATTGCACTAAATACTACATTGAAATAACCAAACATAGATCTACCTATAGTTTAACTAATTGCATCCTAGAAGCAGAATTATAATTATTATTTATTAATTTATTTTTTTAAATTAATTATTATTAAGTTTATAGATAAACTTTATTAATTTTTTTTAAAAATCAATTACAACATTTTCCTATTTACTGCTTTTCTTTTTTGTCTCCTTTGTTTATTTTATCTCACTGTCTAAAATAATTAATATAATTTAACATTTGTCAACAATTTAAAAATTCAATTATGTTTTTATTAATTAAATATAAAAATCATAATCAGTTCTGAAGAAGCAAAGATTCCTGCAAATGAACTTTATAAGAAAGGAACACAAAAACACCAGCAAGTTTAATTAATTTTAAGAAATTAACTTAATTAACCTTAACAAACAGAAACTGAATGCGAATACAAAGATTAAATATGCTACTCAAATTTAATATACAAATGGAAAGTTTGTGGGAGTTCTGGCCATTTGCAACAGCATCACACAAGAACCAACTGACTGATTGCTTTCAAATTTTCAAGATCCATTTATGTAATCTCAGAGAAACCATTGACAGAGGCCCTAGCTCCCTTGGGGGTGAAGTTGTGAAATTTCCCTCTTGGACAATAACCTAATATGTGTTTTATAACATATCCAATTTTCAGTTTTCTATCTTGATTCCTTCTTGATATTGAGTATTCTAGGATAATGGAAAGGACAACTAAAAGGAATAAGTTTGTCTACAGCAGGATTTTCTGTCAAGAATAAGAGAAATGTTGGAGGAAAGAGAGGTTTTTAGGCTTTAATTGTTAATTACCAGTGAGACCTGACCAGCTGGTATATACTTCAGATGTTTTCTAACCTCTTACAGATTGGCTCAACATTAATGGCACCCATCTGGAAGTACCATTGTTGTCAAGTTGAAACATATAAACACACTTTTTCAGGCTGTTTATACTGGACACACACACAATTGAATTTAATACAATAAATATAACATATATTTAATTAATTAAAGTATTTATTATTTGTATTAACATATATTAAAATTAATTAAAGTAAACATTTATTATTATTTATTTATAAAATATCTAAAATGGGTAAGTGGAATGTGCAACCACATTGCAATAAAGTCAGAATGATGTAATTGCCATATAACCTAGGCTATTCAAGATCTAAATTTAAAAAATTTAGATCTTCCTAAATCTTCCTGTTAAAGAGTTATTGACATTATCCATGGGTACATACAAAGCTTATCTTTAGGTAAAAGTACAGACATAAGAAATAAGAAGTAAAAAAAGTTAAGAATAAAGAAAAACAATGAAGAAAAAAATTCCATTAGGAATTTGTATCACATATGTAGTGATATACTAGTATAAAACAAAAAGGAAGTTCCAAGAGATAAATGACAAAGGACAGTGCATTAAGTAATGTGCACAGATTTATCTTCATATACGAAACATTCCATTAGAAACTTTTTATTAAGACCCATTCTCCTTGCTTCACTTTAATTTCATTTACCCATAATTTTTTATTAATCCTTTTAATTTGATATTAAAAATTTATATTCTGTAATATATTAAAGTACATTTTTGTAAAATGTAAAGAAATTGTTTTTTTTTTTTTTATTTCACTCTCTGCTGTTAATAATATTTTATAGCTTAATTTACGAGTATTAAAACAATCTTCAGTTAATGAATAATGTAAGAGCAAGTTAGAAGTGATTAATATATTTCTTGTCTTACTGTTTAGGTGAGAATTTTTTAAAACTACTCAGCTTTGCTTAGTTAATTCATTAAGATTACGCTGTGACCACTGATCTGAAGTACATGAGTATATGCATTTATTAATGCTAAGTTCATTGTAACAAAAAAAGTCTATAGGAGTAGGTTTTAAAAGGTTGTAGGATATTAAAATTTATGTTATACAAGCTGGTTAACAATAATGACTTGTGTTAATTAATTATTACATCTGCTTTACTGCAAATCATTTTTCAATATTAATATTATTGATTATAATATTTTCATGATTTCAATAATATTTTATTTTATTGTAATATTTTCAATATTATTAAATTATTATCATTTATTACTTGATAACATTAATAAAATTATTCCAGTTGAGATTGTGTTGAGTTATTTCATTTTGTTCGAGAGGAAATGAAAACTGGTTTTTTAATCTAGAATGACTCACTTCAAGAATTTTTGCTATAACTTTGTTATTTATGAACAGATTTGAATAAATAAGATGTCATTTTCTTTGTCATAAAATGCTTAACGTTTTTTTTTTTGTAAAATATAACATTTAAATAAATCAGTGGTTGCAAAGATATTAACAATTAAAAAGTTTACATGGCTGCCACTTTGAATGGAGAGATCAGGTTCATCATTTTTATACAAGTACCCTAACAGCATAAAAAATTTCAGCTCAATAATATTAACCATTCCTGAGAAATAAATTTTTATGTTAAAAATACAAAATGGCAGATAGCCTGTAAACTAAGCATTTCTGGACATACGTTGAAATAAATCTTTTCTTTATTTTGATTTGGGGGACCATCCACTGAACTCTTGAAACTATTTTTATAAACATCTACAATACAAATACACCTACATAACACATATAAATATTTTTTTGAGTTAAAAAATCTGATGTGGACACCACATGACTTCCTTGTACGCCTATTAAATTACATATGCACATTTTCTGTTGCACTTCATTTAAACTTATTTCAGTTGAAAGTGAGATACGATCCTGTAATTCTTTAATAATGTGAACAGTTACACAATTGTATAGTGGTGTACACCAGACTGCATCACATTTTTTTTGTGGTTTCGTACCAGCATTTTATATTAGTTTATATATTAATTTTGTTTCACGTTGCTCTAGTAATTATGTGGTGTAAATGAGAACGTGTTGGATCTATAACCATGGACACATCGGTTTGAATCCGACTTGATACATATATTTTTTTAAACTTTTTTTTTTTTACTTTAAATATATTGATTTATTAATAATTATTAACCTCTGGAGAATTTTTTGAATTAAAATGAAAAGTGCCTAAAATTTTATTTCACTAATAACTTCTGATTTTTTGACATGACAACATCTTATAAATCGATGAACGCCGGCACGAAAAAGCATGACCCATTGTCCCGTTCCGCCTGAGCCGAGCATACGAGCGAGAGCGCGGCACGAGCAAGAGAGAGTGGCACGATCGGCCTAAGCGTTCGGTTTATGCCGCATCTATCTCTTTTCCACTCGATTTATTGTCATTGATTTGATTTCAATTTATTTCTATAATTAATTATTCATGATTATATTTTTAAAAAAATTATTTAAGTTAACTTAAAATTGAATATTAATGTTTTTTAACCAGAATTTCGATTTACTTAACAAGAGTTTTAAAAATATTTAGAACTTTTAATGACAAGTTGAACCGCCTAACCGTCGTGCAATGGAATATACTATCATGTCAAGCAGGTTTTGGCGGGCTTTTCAAAAACAGCAATTTCATGAATTTGATTTGATTAAAGTTTATTTCTATAACAAATTGTTCATAATTATTTTGAACAAATCATTCAATTTAACTTGCAAAAATTATTAATATAAATTATCATTATTATTAAATGAAATGAAAAATGGAATATTAATGTGTTTCATTAGTAATTAAACAATCACTTTGATTCAATTTGTTTGTTTAAACAAGTAATTTTTTAAAACATCCAAATCATGGATGAATTTAATGAAATTGGTATTTTCATCTAGCCCAACGCCACTTTCTCAAAAAACATGTGTTTACTTCATAAGGATAACAACTTTTATTTTTTTGCGACATTACAATCAAAGGTCGACGAATATCGCGACATTGTCGGTCTTTGCAAGACGTTGTCACGCTCAAATCTCGTGCGAAACGTAGTTCCACACAAACCAACTTTTTTTCATTTTTTTTTTTACTGCTATTATAGAATTATTATTTATTGTCAATTTTTTTTATAATCAGAGGCTAATAATTATTAATAAATCAATACGTTTAAAATAAAAAAAAAATATATATATATATGTTTATTTAGTCAGATTAGAACTGATGTACCTTCCTCTTGTAAGATCCAAATATTTCATTAATTAAAATTTCATCTGGCTATAACTCTGGAACCAATGAAATTAAGTACCACTTAATTACTGCTTATTACTGCAGTTAATTAAAAGTCCAAAATCAAAATTTTTGGATTTTGGGCTTTTTTGGACACTTTTGGTCCAGTCGATTGCAATCAAAAGAGGAGGTTTACAACAGAACAAAATCCAAAATTCCATGGCTAATCGTTTTTGAGTTATGTGAAATAGACATGTATGTACAGATGTCACACCAAAACTAGTCAAAAGGGATTCAGGGATGGTCAAAATGGATATTTCTGTTGAAATGTGAGACCCAAATTTTTCATGATCACAATACTTCCTTTACTTCGTATATAAGGAAGCAAAAAGAAAAAAAAAATAATAAATAAAAAAAAAAAAACACTTGGCTATGAAACATTCAAATTTAGACAATATAAAAGCGTGAAATTTTATGCTACTATTCACCCTAAAAAAAAACACTAGTATATGTTTTCCAAAATTCAACTAAAAAATGTGATTTTTCAGGAATTTAAAAACTTTTAGGTTAATAAATACAGGTTATTTTAAATAGATATGATTTTTACACAAGCTAATTGGAAAACAAAAAAGCACTTTGACCTAATAACAAAACACAATTCTTCTTTTTTGATTAACTCATAAAAACAAATCATACAAACATAAGTTACGATAGGTATGAGTAATTCAACACATTTCCTTATGGCAGTAAAAATACTGTACGATGAGTCACTGTGATAATTTATAAAAGTAGATGCAATTTGTTTGTTACTGTAAGCAACTGTAATAGTGCATAAAGTCATATATGTTAAACATTTTTTTTAGTATTTATTTCTTGTAGATATAAGATAAAGGCACAAATTTTACTAAACAGCTTAATTCTTACAACAACATTTTGTTTACAACTAGAACTAGGTAACTTCCTTACACTGAATGTTTAACAGATAGAAATATATGTATTACGTTTATTTCAAAAATATAAACAATAAATTTAACAATATAAAATTTAGTAACATATCCTACACATACTCCTAATGAACAACTTTATTACTCATCAGACTCGCATTATCTGATATTACTTGATATAAAAAAATTTAATATTGACATATTTTTAATATTCCTCTATTCCTAATCTAACCCACCCTAAAAATTGATAAATTTAACACAGCTTAAAACAAGAGCATGAAGTGGTTGTCCACAGCTTAGTTCAGTGAGTTCTGCTACGTGCACATCTTATTAATTATTATGATTTAATAGTAGGCTGTTCCTTAATCAACTTAATTGTCATCAATCCATGTCATGTGATCTAAAAATAATTATGTGCATATTAGAATAGCAGCAGTTCATCAAAATATTTTTTAAAACTAATATTAATAAAACAATACATGTTTTATAATACCAGAATGTTCTGAAATGTTTAATTCTAAACTTCTGCTCAAAAGCTGACCTCCATATGGATTGGAAGCATCCTATCCTTTCATTTGGTAAATTCCAGATTGAAATCCCCTGCCAGCCTTGCTATTTTTCATATGCTACTAAATTTCAAAACCGTATTCCCACACATTTGTTTTGAGTTTATGTGATGAATTGTAAAAAAAAATTCCTACTCATCTTACTTCTTTTTCCATCTATTACTTAGGCATTACATCCGTTCCGCGTTCATTGAACCATCTGTTGCTTCGTTTCCTTCTAACCTTTTATAGGGTATTATCCTAATATGTATGTTCTAATCGATTCCATTCTATTCATATTCACAACAGAATCTTTATGATGAAAGGAGATTCTTTCAAATTTACCAATAAAGCACAATTCAAAATGCAAGTACATAACTTACAAGGGTCATTCAGAAAGTTTTTGGCTGATACAGAGATGGCACAAGAATGATCAAATGACTGTAATATTTTTTTTTGAACTGCAAGGTGACTTCACTAAAAAATTAAAAAAAAAGTTTTGAGTAATCTTATGTTTTCTTTGTCAGGTTAAGAACTTTCTGAACATCCTTCGTACAATAGCATTCTTTTTTTTTCACTTTGAAGAAATATTTGATAAAAGCACAATTAATTTCAAGTTTTCTGTATAGCTGTGTTAATTTCAGTATTGTCTTTTTTAATTTATAGAACAATAATATGCAATAATTTTAAGTATACATATAATTTTAAAGTAACCATTTTTAACAAAATACAAACTCTGAAGATAAGTAAAAAAAATATATTAATATTTTGGAAACCTAAAAATAATAATATATAACTTAAAAAAAATTAAACTGCTAAACTGGCTAAATTTAAAACAAAGAAACACATTATTGCAAAAAGTATATTTTATTTAAAAATGTATGTATATAAAAGAAATTTCATAGTACAGCATTTCATAAGAAAGTAGTCTTGAAAATAAGTTTTAACAATTTGAGAGAGCTAAAAATGGGATAAAAACAAATATCAGACAAATAAAAAATAAATTAATAAAGATCTTTACAGGTTGAAAGTTCAATAAAACTGAACCAGAAAAATAAAAGCAATAATGAGAAATTGGCCAAAGAAAATAGATAAAATACTCTACATACAAAAAACTACTTACAGATAAGACAATTTATGAATTAAAATTTATTTGATAACAGTTTTAGTTCGTTTTTCCTTTTTTAATTGTATGCTTGCATAATGCTGATGAAAAAAAAATACATATGTATGATTCATAGAACAAGATGTATAATAATTCCAAATTAAATAAGTAAAGTTTTGAATACATCAGTCCCTATAAGATGTACTTTACCCATACATAGTTCAATTCAGAGAAATTTCTGTTCATTCTAGCAGATATTAATACTAAGCCTGGAATTAAAAAAAAAATTGAGAATGCAATGAACTTATGTTGAAGGATATAAATATTCCTACATTATTATGGAATATTACATTCCTATATAATATTAAAAGAATAATAATCCTATATTATTCCTATGTTTCCTAACAACGGAGCTCCTCAAGGAATTAAATGACTTTTCCCAATAATAGATACATGGCCAAAAAAATTATGTTAAGGACATCGAACTATAGGAGTCATCTGACTCAAATTTTTAACTCGTATCAGTTAAAAAGAATAATTTCTGAGAATTACACAGATAACAGTTGTTAATGTAGAGCAACTTGGTCTATATTTTAAAGACCGATTTTAATTTTTTAAAATATCTATTATATAATTAAACAAGACAGGCTTCAGCAATTCATAACAAAATGTCCAAAAATCTTACTGTTAGGGAAATACTAGATCAAAGTTCAAAAATGCATTCATTTAATAGATTATTTTAAAATTATTATTTCACTACATAAATAGCTTGAAACTTGTGTGTAGGACAATGGTGTGGACATTTTGAATTTAATAAAAAATCCCAAGCTGGTTTAAAGACTAAAATACTACACCTACTCTATCATTGAGGTCAACTCAGATAAATTATTAAAATAATTTGCTAACAGAAGTAGAGACCTTATTCTTAAAGGAATTTCTTGAAGTTTTATTCTTTTTTTATTTTGTGCAAGAAAATTAAAAAAAAAAACACTTTTTTCTTTAATCCGAATGATAAAATAAAATTGATCCTGTTTGAAATTGTTGTTGTCCAACGTTAAATTTGGTCAGAATAAATTTTTGGTTTTCCTACTGCTACTGATTAGAGATAATGCTCCAGGAAAAGGTGTAGGGCTGAATATATATATATATATATATTAAAATTCAGCAAGCTCGATATAAGCTTTTGAATACTAGATCATGGATGCTGGTATTCTTTGGTGGTTGAGTTTCAATTAACCACACATCTCAGGAATGGTCGTACAAGTCTAAACTTCATTTACACTCATACATATCATTCTCATTCATCCTCTGAAGTAATACCTGAATGGTAATTCCTGGAGGCTAAACAGGAAAAAGAAAAAAAAGAAAGCTTTATATAAGCTGAGAATAGAAGTAAGTTGGCATGATGATGGAAAACCATGTAACTCATAAGTTTCTTTGGTAACCAGATGTAGGATGATTGTTATTTCTGAGAATGGTTATACATGATATGGCAAAAGTACCTCCCACATTTGAAAACGTCACTGTGCTGTATGTGGTAGGGATATCTAGATGGGTGAAGACTCGCTAGTTAAGCTGGTCCCTCCATTTTCAGTAGCTACCATGGCTTGGAGGGAGAATATTGTGGTTTTGTTGTTGAAGTGTTTATCAAAACAATGAATCTTTGATTGTGATTCAGTGAGCCTTTCGTATAACCTTTGGTCTCAGTCAACATGCTGCCGTTCTGGATAGGGAAACAATTTTGCAATGGTTTCTAATTTTTGTGTAAACCATTGAGCAATCTCCAATGCGTTCTGCACCTAAACATGTAACTGCACTGGATATTTCTGATCGGAGTGTACAAAGAATTCTCCAGAGGAAACTTAAAAAGCATCCCTATAAAATGGTAGATGCGCAAGAATTAAGAGAGAGGGACTGGGTCAATCTTAAAAGTTTGTGTAATGAATTTCACCAGCAGATCCCTTCTTTAGCTATTGTGCTGTTTAGCGATAAAGCAAATTTTTATCTCCTGGCAGTGTAAACAAATAAAATTTCGTTACTGAGCTGAGACAAACCCTCACCAAAACCACTGCAAAGTCCTTGCGTTACTGTTTGGTGTGCAATAGGGCAAATTGGCATATGGAGCCCCTATTTTGTTTTTTAAGACAATGATGTCGCAGTTACTGTGACCGCATATTGATATGTAGAGATGCTACAGTGCTTTCTGCAGCCTAGATCTGACTAACTTGAAGATTCAGCAGATGTTTGGTTTCAACAGGACCTGTACATTACCAGATTTGACCCCTTGGAATTTCTTTCTGTATTTAAAAGAAAACGTTTTTAGATGTAGTCCTCAAAGTCTAGATCACTTAAAGGATGCAATACAGAAAGAAATTGTTACCATTCCTCTTGAATGTGCCGTAGAGTACTGAATAACTTCCAAGAAAGGCTCTGACAATGTATCAACAATGACAGTCGACACTTGAGTGACATAGTTTAAAAAACTGCATTACATGTGTTTTGTGATTTAGTTTTTTAAAATTAACCTTCAAAATGGGGAGTTACTTCTGCCGAACCTGTATAAATTTTTGGAAACAGAATTCCAATCTGATTACGTCACTTGTCAAATTAGCAAAAACCTATTCAGTTGTGGCATCTAACATAACATAATCCTAATTTGCGATCATTCTCCAGGATAGTAGCGATTGTCTAATGTACAATGACCCATCTTTATTAATAAAAATTCATTTTGTAAAATAACCTAACTGTAACAGTAAAATTTATAACTATGCGCATCCATAAAGCTCATGTTTGATTTCTGAAGTTTCTTATTATAAAGAGAATATAATAGTTAATTTCACTTTCCCACCGGACTGGATGAGTCGATAAACTTGGATTTTTAGTATTAAAGATAGATCTTGCTGGCTGTTTATTGTCAGTAATATCAGTGACAATCAGACAAAAACAAAACAAAAATACCCGGTTAATGCAAACCAAAATAAAATCTTACATTAACAGCACTTGGTACCTTGTATCTTGGTAATGTTATTTTTTTCTAACTTTAAGGCCTATTATCTCAGGGCACAATGGGAATTCAGCAGGGAAATTTTCACTGTTGTTTTAAGGTCTTTCTTTTAGCTACTGAGTTTTTTTAATACTTTAATACCAAACTTTTTCACTAACAATTTTTATTCATTTTCCTATTTTTTACAGAAAAAGTTATGTATTTTAGAAAATATAAATCAAAACACAAAATACAAATCATCAGATCTTAAAAAAGACTCAGTAGCTTTGTATACGAAAACACACAGTAAAAATTTCATTTTACTACTTTAAGCGGTTCATGAGTAACGGGTCTTTTATTAAAAAACACAATTTTTGAAAAACGATTAAAAACATCTTTTACTGCAGATCAGTAGATCCCAGAACCATATTCTGCATTGTCTCGTTTTCTTCCTCACCATCCTTATATTCTGGTCGAGTACTTTTTCTGTTTATCTTAGTTCCACTTTAATAAACTATTTTTGCTTCCTTATCAACCCTTTTTATTCGATGATAGTCCATGATGTTCCACTGATAAAGCCCATGTGAAGGGTTTTCATCTGTTGAGATTTTATGAAAATAAATAGCCCATATTGCACGCTTCATGTCTTTTACACTATGTGTATTTTTTGTAATAGCAACATTATAGTAGTCCTGAATTTCACTAATGAGTTTATCTGTCAGTTAACCCTTTCCTGAAATTTTATTTTACAATTTTCTAACAAAACATTCTTCAAGGCTCCACAGAGATTTCACAATCATGCGGCCATCCGCTTCTGAATACGACCAAAATTTCAAATTTAACCAAAATTGACAAAACACTAAATTTCCCTTTCATAATAACTAGACAGTACCAACAAAAAAACAAATAATCTTTAAAAAGTTCAAACTTCGGATTTTTAAGCAAGTAATGCTTAAAAAAAAAATCAATTTTGGTAAAATGTTATTTTTGCTTAATTTTATTGTTTTGTATGCATAAAATAAAATTTGAAATAAGCGAAAATGCAAAAAAAAAAACGGTTTTTAAAAAAATACAAAGTACCCGGTGCCATTAAGGTTAAAACCGATAACCATAGGAATGTATAAGTAACCGGAAAGTGAAGTAATGCAAAGTAAAATTCACTAATAAACGATTTATAATCATAAACCGTCAAACAAATAACAAGCGCCGATAGAATTAAGGATTGTTTAATACTGAAATGACTAGTTACAATATTAATTTGTGTCTTTTTTATGTTGTAAAGTCAGGGACGTGTAATGTGCATTATTTAAACAACAGGTATTACTCAAGGTTGTTAAGATGTGACCAATCCTATAAAGACTAACGACAGTTCTTTTTTTATTAATAGATTAAAACAGACTATTCAGCATGTACAATTTAAAATCTAGATAATTTTGTAAAAAAAAAGAAGAAAAACAAGCAATAATACGAGACTGCACAATAACTATTTCATTTTTAGAAAACCGTAAATCTATAAACAAACGTAACCCAATTTAATATGACTATATTGGTTTGGTGCTAGTTAATAACTAATTAGAAACAAAAAATAAGTTTTACGATAAAAAACATAATAGTTACGTAAATAAACATAATTAATAAAATTCTAAGTCAAAGGTAATTTAATAAAATGTAACAAGATCATAATTATATAAAAATATATTTACAACGAATTATATTATCTAATAATTTTCTTTGGCGAATAAATGAAGAATATAAAAAAAATTACACGATAGGTTTTGAATGTATGCTGCGCAAAAGAGTTCCGAAGATAAACCGTCCGATAAATAATTGCATGCGATTACAGATAATGAAAGTGCAGCCTACAACAAAGACTGCTGTTTTTATCATATTTAATTTTTGATACGTTCTTTTTAGCAGAAATATAAGTAATTTCACCTTCAAAGACACAAATTACACACACAAACACATATATAATCAATTTTTATCAAATTCTGAAAAGACATAACCAAGCGAATTTATTGCACAGATATAAACGTCAACGTAACAATAATTTTTAATGTAAGCTAATAGTCTTGCAACGCATTTTGCGTCATGCTTCTCGTCGGTGATGGCCTTGTTGTTGCTTGTAAGATTCCTCATCGTTGTCCAATCCAAGCTTATTAATAACGCTACAACCTATATTACCGAAGGCATAATAATCACTCTTTACTACAAGGTGACTTGAAGGGTTCAATGAGCGAAATGTTAGTGTAGTTACTGAAACCACACTTACATCTCGATGTTAAGAACAAGAACGAGTTCTCGGAAAAAATACCTTTCGGACTAGCCTATTTAATATTCAGAAATATTAAACAACACTAATACTTATATTAAATGATAATGTACACAAAAACTTTAAAGAAAAAAAATTCGAAAATTAAAATTTGAGGTATAGACCCGGTGAAACAAGCCCTACAGAACTCAAAAGCAATCAAGTTGTACCCGGTCTACGTAGAAGTAATCGATTAATAAAAAAACATTTCAACCTAACAGAAAAAAAAAATTAAATAAAAAAATGAATATTTAAAGGAAAGTGTAACCTCTAATGTCATAAAAAGTATTACACACGGTACACTCTTCCATCAGTCATTCATTCAATGACTAAATTTACTTACAGAATTAACCAAAAGAAATGAATTCATTAAATAATTCAGAACTCTGATATTTCTTGAAAACACTAGATTAAATGTTTTCACTTTAAAATGGAGGCTATAGCTGCTCAGAAACAAGTATATCTCACTGTCCTAAATCTATCTCAATTCATTTAGGTAAATATCTCTACATCGATATTATTACATATGTACTGCTTGTTGAAAATAAGGAATTTAACGGAGGGAGGCGAAATTAGATTATAGTTTAATTTTACTAATACGGTTCATTTTTTAAATTATCATGAAAATCGCCGTAAAGTTGACCAAACTATAGGAAAATAATATTCTACAACGTAGTCTTGATCATTCTTTTTCTTCAAATTTCATTAAAAGAAAAAAGTGGATTTCTTTGTTCCCATAAGAATGAATTAATGGAGGCACTTCTCAATATGCTGCTTAACGTAAAAAAGTTGTACTCGAGAGACTTTAAGACAAAAGTTTCTATACAAATGTTGCGAGATAAAAAAAAAAAACCAGGAAAAAAGATTGTTTTCTGTGAAATAGTCCAAACAGTCTCATAAATGGCAAGGTTGCTTATGACGACATGAGAATTCGTAATATCGAGTTAGGCAATACAGAGCAACACGTGATCACCGTAAAGTGGATTTTCCTGTAACATTTTATGTACATCATGACTACATTCTTTTCAGACAACGTAGAATTAAAAATGTTTATTTAGCAACTGGATCCCTGGTATGAAGGAAGAAAGGAATATTTTTGAATTCCTGCGACCTCAGATTTCTATTGGGGAATTTAGATTTAAAATTTTTTTCCAAAAAAAGACGATTCGAAGGTATAGAAAAAATTAATTTTATTTGGGGCAAACTCGACTGTATTTGCACGCGAGAAACGAGCAAAATATTGACCGGCTTTATAAAATTATAAAAATATGTCCGACTATCTGTAATATGCTTTTGCTTTTTTCTACTGTCCTCGCCTATTTTGAATCAATAGTTTTTCGATTACCGGCCATTTTTCAAGCAGAGCAATACAAGTACTAAATGGAAACAAATGTATAATTCATTACTTCTCCGAGGAAGAGGTAAATCAATTTGTTGCTTTACACTACGTCACACTTATGAATGATGCGGTTATGCGGTTCTAACAGTAATATAACAATGTAATATAGATTGGGAACCGATTCTAGAGCTTGAAATAAGGAAAATATGTTCGAAAACGCTTTGTTATAATTATCCGAGCGAAACATTTCGCTCCGATTTCAATTCCTTCGGTGAAATGAGGTCATACTGACATTTTTAAGGCGTTATATAAGGGGTATACTTATATAATCTTCTTTGTTTTTTGATCTGAAAAATCGAATAAAACAGGTTCCAGAACTATATATCTCCCATAGATTTCATTATATCCAAAATAAAACGTAAAAATTCGGTGACGAAAAACAATTTTTGTTTTTAGATTTGAAGTACAAAAACTTTGTTAAATGACTAATAGAGGCGTAAATTTTATTATTAAAACTAGTAGAGAATTTAATTCTGAGAAAACTTATGTAATAGTCTATTAAAAAAAATCAACTTTCATTATCATTATAAAAATGCCATACATCACTCCGAAAATGAAATAAACATAAAATAAGCACCCCGGAGAAAGAGACTTAGTAGGGAATATGAGAAGTGAAGTATTTTTAGGTTTTCTTCTTTACAGAACCAAATGTACGGATGGATATCAGCATTTCCAGCAAATCGAATGAAATTCATAATCTGCTCTAAAAGTGACACCTTCAATCTGTTCACAATGAGGAGACTAGTGCCTCTTGTATCTCAGACGCTTTACATTCAAAACAGCCATAAGGACCGGTTTGCACGAAATGTATACCAAAAAATGAACATATCCCTTTCTGTATTGAAACGACGAGTTACATACACTGGTTCTACTCAGAACGGGGTCTTTTCACAGTTAAAATAAATCTGATGTAGACACCACATAACTTCCTTGTAAGCTTATTAAATTACATGAACACATTTTTTTACAATCAAAGGTTAATTACTACTAATAAATCAATATATTTAAATTAAAAATAAGGAGATAAAGTCGGATTGAACCGATGTGCCTTCCTCTTGTAAGATCCAAATATTTCATTAATTAAAATATTTTTGCTATAATTCTTGAGCCAATGAAAATAAGTACCAGATATATAGTTGAAAAGCTCTCAATGAGTTTATTGCTGCAGTTAACAAAAAGTCAAAAAAATTCTATTTATTTTTTATTTTTGGGCTTTTGGATACCTTTGGTTCAGTCGATTGCAATCAAAAGGGGAGGTGTACAACTAGATGTTACAACAGTCCTAAATCCAAAATTTCAACATCCTACAGCTAATCGTTTTTGAGTTTGCAAGATACGTACATATACAGACATCACGTCGAAACTAGTCAAAAAGGATATTTCCATTGAAATTTGAAAACCGAAATTTTTCGCGATCAAAATACTTCCTTTACCTCGTACAAGGAAGTAAAAAGATTGATCTACACCCTACTTTCTTTTCTTTTTTTTTTGTAGTCTTACGACTATATTAATTCAAAATAATAACAACTAAATTACAAGACGGCATTTCTTCTTGTTCAAATTCAGACCGAATGTTCTTTTAAGACCAATGCTGTTTATTTTAAAATTTTAGCAAATAGCAGTAATTTACAATTTATAATATATATTAATACATACATACCAGTACTTTTCCCTAAATCTATGCAAGTATCATCGACGATTTCCCTTGGAGAAGCACAGAAAATCTTGCTCACATATTACTATTTCGATTATGAGAGCCAAAATTTAAATCGGTAGGTAGCTTTTTAACTTTTTAATACCCAGAACCGGTCGGAAAAAATGTCAGAACATGTAAGTAATAAGTACCGATACAGCTACTTTTTATAAATATCAGTGTATATTAAACGACAAAACTAGTTTGGTGCATATTTGCAGTTAACTACAGGGCTGTGTGGTTACGAGTGACGTAACTAGACGTATTTTAACGAGTGTGTGTATTGTCTATGTATATAGCATATGGTATGAAGTAATAAGGAAACAAATACCATATACTGCATATAGTAGAAGAAACTGCTGCAGTAACGGCAATTTCTTTCCTGCAACAGTGTCCTTACACCGGTATGATACTACTTTAGTCGATGTATTACGTCCGATCTCTGTTATTGTAATACCTAAATAACAGAATTACGCAACAATATATTTTACCCCTTAGTATTTTCTTTTTCGTAGCATTTCTTTTACACTTGTTCATTTTCAAATTGAATTTACCCTCAACAGTAAATACGTTACATACTATTTATTATTTCTAAATCGTTCGCAGTTCGACTAAAATAAGAATAGTTCAGGAAATTAAAAAAATTTATTTTTTAGACTCTCACTCGGCCCTGCAATTTTTCTTTTACTTCCTTTATTGCTTCTTCCGAATACAATTTAAAAAGCAACGGGGATAGGCTTTTTTTCTTGTTTTTTATTCCTAATATTTCATCCTGATTTCTATAAAAATTATAGATAAGAACAAAATAATTTGATTACTTTTTCCTCCGGAACAAAAACGTATAAGGTCATTTCAATGAAGCCTTGTTGGCTTCTCGGAAACCATAAAAGCTAGGAGGAAACTTTAAATTGCGGAACCTTCCCTCTATTTTTTTTTTAGGATATTAAAAATACGGTTTTTGCACTTCGGGTAACCTGTCGGTTTTCCCAACATTTTATTTACATATATAAACATATAATGAAATACTTAACCGTTTTCTTAAACGACGTAATAATTTTCACAAGAAAATATGCTTCACATCCAAAATATATAAATTATTATGTGTTTTTTCTCTATTCCATAGTTTTCGTCATATTTTTACGGTAGACAACCTTACCCATATAAATTCGAGAATTTAGCGGTCGCAGGAGCACCTTAAGAGTTCAGATGTAATTCCACAACTTTCCTCTTATTAAGTATTCTTACAATGAAGTTTTTCCCCCAAATTTATTTTTAACTTAACGTTTGTAATAACATTCATTTACCTTTTCTACCAAAAAAATGTCAAATACAACACACAATGTATGTTATTCTAAACCCTTTAATGTGTTACATTAAAGGTTTTTTTTTTAATTTCGATACACGTAAACTGTATTCACTTTATATTATTAATAATATCTCTGTAATCAACAGTACAACAAACAGATCCGATTACTAAAAACTACCGAGTGATGAACTATAAATAAATCAATAAATGGATAGAACGTAAAAAATAATTTAGAGTATATATTTGTAATTCCTTATCGGAGAAAAGTGACAAAAAGAATAGAGAAAGGGAGACAACTAACGAGTGCATAAATAAAGAAAAAGAAAGACAGCGAGAGAAAGGAAATGTAAATTTTATGTACATAGGTACTATTATTAGTTACACGCTAAAATCCTTGAACAACCCTCTCTTATTTCACTGTTCAGTATTACATGTCGTGGTCGAACCAAATAAAATACGATTTAAAACACTAATAATATTATTTCAAAACATCGTAATAATAAAGTAATTTTAGTATCGATTAAAACGCACTATTTTACTAAAACGTTTTTCATTATACACTTAACTGTTTTCTTATAAACAGGCAGTTATTCTTTATTAACATAATCGATCGATGACTACAATAACTTTAAAATTAAGAGTCGTGTACGTAGCTAGCTTATGAAAGTACCTTTCTTAAAAAAAAATGTTTCACCGAAAATTCGGTGAAACACTTTTTTTTAGTCCAGTCAGGATTAAATCTCTAACACATAAAAAAAAAACCATTAACCAAACGATCAGTTCTTAAGGTAATTTAACATAAGTTGTTTTACGAACAAAAAAAAAGAAAGAAATCATGAAATGATAAAAAGCTCATAAGCTCACATCGGTAAACTTTTTAACTTTTCCAAGTCAGATGAAGGGACAGTTTAAAAAATTGATGAATCCTAATACAAAAATACCGCATAAATGTCCCCACATTTTTCAAATTGAGAGATTTTTTTTAACATAACTAGGAAATCAACCGTCGTAACGTACACAACCAAGCACGTTATTAAACATTCTAGCAAAAAAAAAAAGTACTTTCAAGAAAAACTGGTGGTCGAAGGAGACAACCCCCAGGGGCATGGCTCTTATTATATGGCTATTATTATTGCTCTAATTATAATCGTGGTTGAAGCATACAAACGACGTTTTATTTAATTTTATTATTAACATGTTGTTTCCTTAAATTATTTTTTTATCCATTATTTATATTATTACCGTAAAGATACAAAACATATTCTGGAACTTGAAAAGCGTTTTTAAGCTCGTTTAATAGGAACTCAGGCGTGCATATGCATACTTATTTATTTATAAACAAGCGAGATAAAATAATAAAATTATAAATAAAAAACTCCAGACCCATATGATGGAAACTGAAGCCCCACTAATGTCTCGGCTTCAGTTTAAATTCTTGGTTTAAAATCGAAGTCACCGACTAGATAATATGAGTTAAAAACGATCAAAAATCCTTGTTTTTAATTATATTCAGTAAAATGTTATTCATCCATCATATGTAAGATCTGGCCTGCTGAAATCCCTAGATTTAAAGATTACAATGCACGATTGCTTTCTTTAAAAATAAAATTAATATACACATATTTTCTGTATGAAAGTTTAAAATATAAATTTTTTTTCACGCTAAAATAGAAAAAAGTAGGAATAAAATGATAACCCTATATGTACAAGTTAGAAAAAAGATAATTATAAAACAGACCTTGAGTCGGTAAAATTGAACACGCAGACAACAAAACAAGGCTTTAAAGAAACAATAACGTAACAACTGTTCACAATTAAAACAAAACTTTCGGATTCTAAAACAACAATCTGTCAACTGCGATGAAAGAACAGGAAAATACTATCAAAAGATACAGTACGGTTACATAACACACAGACAGACAAAGTACAACGCTACAAGTTACTGGTACTGAATATTCAATCACCACCCCTTTCTGATAAGGAAATTTAATACAACGATATTATTTCTATGCGTGTACTATATTTAGATAAATAATGAAGGTCAGGTTCAAAAAACCTACAAACATTCCATTAACGATCAACAATACAAACGTTTGTTACAAAACAACGCAAAAAGTTTCTTTTTTACGTAAATACCACTCAGACGTATACAAAAAACCGCGTGTGGTAATTAATCACCACGACTGCAAGCGATTATTCAAAAAGTAAAACAAATACTTATGAAATGAAATACCGAATCGAAAGTAATACTTTTACGTCGCATTCGATCGATGACCAAAATTTATCATAAATACAAACTCTATTAAAATAATTGCTTTGTAGCGCAGTGAAGGCGGCTGCAGTTTCCGAACTGGGAGTCGGAACGCACGCCAACAAACTATAAAAAAAAATTCAATCGATTCATAGATTTCCAAAAAGAATAAACGGTCAGACGAACAAAGAGATTTTCTCATACGCAGCAAATAAATACAGACTAAATACATCGACATTAAAGATGAAAACAATGTGCTGTACAATTACCATGTGATAACAAGTGCAAAATTATTTTCTAAAAGCCGACTAACTTATATCTGAAACAAAACGGAACGGCTAATCGAAGCCGTTAAAAACTCCCACCGCGTGTTAACCAAATCAACAAACATAAGATCGAGTAAAATAACGTAATATCTACTCATTCGTTCTTTCGATTTCATTTTTTTGAATAATTTATTAGCTTGTTTGTCAGTATGAAATTTAGAATTCGTTAAGTCTTCTAAAACTACGGAGATAATTTTCATTAAGTTATCCGCCGGTCGACCAAAATTATTCCTCTACTACTCGCTAAAAAGAACGACGGGTATAATCAAAAATCTTTTCAGAACTACCATCACCGGAGATAAAAAAGCGTAACAACGGATAAAAGGTATTAAAAAAATATTTACTTTTACCGACTTGTTTTTCAATAATACTTTCTAACACGTGAATAAAAATTACTTTTTTGTTTACGCATCAATAAACTACAAAGAACAAATTTTTTTCTGATCCGTAAATACTTAACATAAATTTAATAAGCACTTCCTTTTATTGTTAGTAAATACCGGACAGTTTTTAATGCCGTTGCAGATCTACCTGGAAAATAGAAGAAAGAGTTTGTTTGTAGTGGAATAATGACATTTATATGAACGGACGAAATCGTAAAAATTATAAATCGCGTAGAACTATTTATTCGGATGTACGTCAGCTGACCACGGTGACCATATTTATAAATTCCAGACAGACCGTAAGAGCACACCCGTAAATACAATACAAACACGATTTTTTTAATAAATTTATTTTACGTAAAAATTCTAAATACGAGTATTATTTTTTACATTAGTATTAACATCGGCTTCGGCTACAAAAGTGAAAATAAAAATAGCATTTAAATGAAAAGTTAAAACGCAGAACAAAATATGTCCACGGTTTTGCTTAACTTCGTAGTAGACAAGCACAAACAAATTGTCTGTCGGCCGATAACTAATTAAAAGTAGTTAATATCAGATTAGATAAAGCTTTATCTTACATTATAAATACAGCTCATCTCGAGGTAAATCATATTATGTACGGTATGATCTCTTCGATGTTCTCTACTGTACGTAGAATGTTTCGCTTTAGGCTTGACAAGTGCGGAAATCAGACGTAAAGAAATGTGAATTCTTACCAGGAACACAGACGAGACATATAAACTGTGTAAGTACATTTATTAATCTGTAATTAGTAGTTAAAAAAAAAATTTGATGGCAAAGGAACTGCTCGAGAAACTCTCTACTAAGGCTCTGTATAGTATCTGATATCGATATACATTCGAGCGATTTATTCATACAAGCCGGTTTTGTTTTTCACAAACTAAAAGAAGGTTCAACCGCATGAAATTTCTCGGCCTGTGGAGGTTCATTACTATAATAGTTTTCTTTGCTTATCGGTTGTCTTCATCCGTAACTACGAGTAAAACAATGTCGTCTGTTTCAGGACTTACGAGCGATGAGTGTCCAGCCGATGAGATTCTTTGGCAGAGTAAACAAACTGAACTGCGTCCCGTACAGAATTAATATTACACATTGTACGCGTACTGTACTAACTCTGCGCTCGTATTATAAATTGCTGTTGTACGGATAACATAAAGAACAGATTCCAACCGTTTATTGTGAGGGCATTAAAGATAGCGCAATAAATAAATTAAAAAAATGTTACTATTTAAAAAATGGTATTTTTATTTGCATTCAGTAACAGTACTTTAGTCATATTTAGATTACGATATTTTCAAATTTAATTACGGGTTGTGGACATTTATTATTTTACTACTCGTTGCTGTAATAAATAGTAGAAATTCTACCGGCTGTTATTTTTAAACAAAATATTAAAGATCAAGAAAAATCCAGTGAAATAATACATAAAATATAAATAAAGAAGTTTTAGCTTACCAACAATATATATTATATTGTCGGTAAGCTGAACCTTATATATTTTTTTCTATAAAATACCAACGGTGCTATGTTAAGAAAATTTAACCTAAAATAATACATAACCGAGACTTAAGTTTGTTAATATTTCTAGGAACTTAAAACTTAATGGACTATTTGTTCTAAGTATTTAAAACATCGTCGCAGTATAATTAATTCATACATCCTATAAGAATTTAAACTAATTTACTTAAATAAAAACTTAAAATATATTAGTTACTAAAATAATCTTTTGCATATTAATTTTGCGGATAAAAAGAAAACCACAGCCTACTTCCGCAAGCTATTCGTTCAAGTAACTTTTCATTTAGTTAGTAAATCTTTATTAAAAAATGAGCGCGCAACATTGAAATCGGACTGTGTTTTTCCTAGAAGTATACCCGGGAAAATTTATTAATGACGGGAGGAAAAAATTTGTTGAAGCACACAAGTCGAAAAGAAAACAGAGATCAGATGCAGACCCCGCGGGAGAAGTAACTAATGACAACATCGCATGTAAATTATTTCGATAACGGTAAACCGAAGTCCCGCCTCCACAGCTCATAAGCTGTGAAACGTCAACCTAAAAAATTACCTAGCATAAATGCCGCTCGAGGTAAAATAAAACCAACACCAAATGGAAATTCACAATAATGTACTTACTACACAAACATACACGTTTCATTTAACGTTTTCGATAAAACTAGCTCCCGATAAATTCTAGAAATTTCTGGTGTTGTGTATACATAACAGTTAATTTACTAATAAATTTAAATAAATAATACACACACCGCATTACTACATCATGTGTTTAATGATAACACTATTTACTTCACCAAGGCGATATCGACTTTACCAGCGCACTTCCGTAACGATCGATAAACATGAACTTGCTTTGCCCCACAAAATATTCTAACGGCATTATCCAAAAAAATGAAGCGTTCGTTGCCCGTACAAACATTCACCGTTTTATATAATCCATATAAAAATATTTAATGAGAGGATAAGCTGTTAAATAAATAATATGCTATTAATTAAATAAGAACATCGGGGAGCATATTTGAACATTTTATGGAGAACGGGACGGGAAATTCCGTATAACTTATAAGAAATCAATGAATATCGCTTAACGATCGACAGTAAACAGGAATTATCCGCGTATACTTATTAATCGGATACTCCTACGCATATAATACTACTTATAAATTGGATCTTTCCCTCAGTTCATACTGAAAACGTCTTACTTCAATGACAGTTATTTACTGTCTGACAATCTTGTTTCTTTAAAACGAAAGATTAGTATAAGTGAAGAATGCTGTTTCTTAATTTAAAGTTACGGCTAAGTTAATTCCTAGAAAATCTACGGATAAATTTAATCTATAAAAAAAAATGAAAATCCACACAAATGCCATTATATTACAGTTAATTTTGAAACACTATCGTAACAGTTCAGCATTTCTTTAATAGTACTGATTTCAGTAGTACTTGTTCGATAATTTTATTATAATATTGTTAAAAATCGATTCATAATTTTACTATCGGATTTGAAATCTGTAGCTTTATATCGATGGCAACTTTAATAAGTAATTTTAACCTTACGTAATTACGAACGCCCTCTCGATCTATAAATGTAGTCCACCGACAGAAAAAAATTATACAGATGGGTTTAATTTTCAATATTTTAAAATTTAAATAAATTTTCACGAGTTATAAGCACTTTATTATACTGCACATTTTTATCCCCCCCCCCCTACCTTTTTATCTTCCCTGATTTGTCGTTTAAAGATATCAAATAAACCTAAAACTCTTACGTCCAGGATTTTAACTGGTTACAATTCCACCCAATACAATATTATTACTTTCCCGTCTAGACAGCGGAAAATACTGTATCGATCCAATTTGGACATATGCGTTTTTCACCGGATCTTGACATTTTGACACCTAAGAAATCCAAAAAAACGGATCGAAATTTTCCGATGTTAATATTCGTACGTACGTGTGTGTTCGATGTTGGTCTCTAAATCACCTTACTATATACCTCCAGAAGTACTCGACCGATTTTAACCAAACTTGGTCAGATTACTTCTATAAACGGGGCATTGATGTCATTAAATCTTCAACTTAAAAAGGTCAAATGAATGAGCTGAAGAGCAATGTCACCCTCAATATCTCGATATTTGGCCTAATTAAGGTTATATATTTCTTAGGCACATTTTTTAACAGGCACATTTTTTTTGCAAAATCGCACCACCATCCTAAAAAATGCTCTAAACTATTGCTATATTATGATGTCACATGTGAGCGGTAGAATTAAATAAATGAATAATATTTAAAGTGTAAAAAAGTAACTCGGTCTGGCTGGGTCTCGAACTCGATCGCCCGGTCGACTCGGTATCTGGTGCGTTAAGCATTGCGGCTACACCAGTGCAAGCAAAATTTGTTCTATGTAAGTTGTGAAATTAATTAGTTTAGTTAGTAACGACCGTCGCCGCTAGTAAATCTTAACGTTAAAAGAAAAAACATAACCGTACAAAATATTCTCGTACTGAAAATCCCTAACGATTTTCTGCATTCGTCGTTTTTTAATAAATTTCGTTGAATAAGATGATGAATTTTTAATTTTCCAACAAAACAAACTACACGTATAACTGTTTCAAGTAACCTGATGATATAAGTGCACTGCTGAATACGCTCATCATAAATTACGTTATTCGTGATTATTAATGTATTACTGCAAGTGTTTCTTAGTTTTATGCAATTAATTATAGACATCTGTCACACTTTGATGACGCTATTCTGTTTATTACGCTTTGAAAACAAGTCATAGTAATATTTCTACTTGGGTGTTTCTAATTAAAACTACAATTTGTACGTTAATTCATCTTTACGATGAGTTCGAAACTTAATAACTTGCTTCATAATAGGGTGAAAATCGAGGACGGTCTATTTTTTTTGGCCGATTAGTTTTCTGATCTAAGCGATTTCACTAGAAATATTTTTCTAAAAAGAAAATTCTACACTTTACGTTTAACCTTTAATCTACTCAACTTGAGGTCACATATTAATGTGAATTCTGTGGATATTAGATATTAGAGTGAGAAACTGCTCTCTCTTAATTGTCTAATAACTTCTCTTTTTTCACTGGTTTTCAAAAACCTAAAGTTGTTTTACAGTTATTAATCATTTTTAAAGAAGTAATTACTTTAATTAGAAGTTTTAAAAATTAAAAATATCTGGTCCGTTATTACAAATAAGCAGAATAAGATATTGAAGATACCTGAATAAAGTGTGATATTTGTAAATAAAAATGCGATTAAATATTTTGCACTAAACAACAGTAAAACTGTAAAGAAAATGATTTACCGGCACTTACAAATCACCAGCTCACAAGACTAACTTTACAATATTGTCGCGTGGTTCGCGACTCGATCAGGATATTGAGTGGTTGATGATTTAGACTGTTTATATAATTTCAGTTTATTAGTTTAAAATGTTCATAATTGCAACCACAACAAAAGTAATAATTAACAGTAGTAAATGATATTACATGTCAATAATAACAAATCAAACAATTAATACATAACATAGTACATGACATAATACATAACATCATCAAAAACAGTAAACATGATGTAAAAACAAAGCATAATACATATAATCAACAAAGACAACAATCATAATATTCACATCATATAGTGATAAATGTCAATAGTAAATAATAAATACAGATTACATACAAGCAGAGTTAAAAATAAATCATCGTTCGAAATTTATTCCAGATAGATAAATAGAAAACTAAAATTCAGACCCGTTAAAAAACAGCTAGACTTAACCCTTTTTAAACGCTAGTCTTATATTAACAAACAATCGTATAAAGTTCACCTTTGCTGTCTACCCTAACAGTTTATTGTATTATTTCTTTCACTTATACACTTATAGTTTTACTGTAACTCACCGACAGTATTTTTTGTATACTTGGATTTACCCCTTCTTTCTTTTTCCGTTTAGCCTCCGGTAACTACCGTTCAGATAATATTTCAGAGGATGAATGAGGATGATATGTATGAGTGTGAATGAAGTATAGCCTTGTACATTCTCAGTTCGACCATTCCTAAGATGTGTGGTTAATTGAAACCCAACCACCAAAGAACACCGGTATCCACGATCTAGTATTCAAATCGGTGTAAAAATAACTGGCTTTACTAGGACTTGAACGCTGGAACTCTCGACTTCCAAATCAGCTGATTAGGGAAGACGCGTTCACCACTAGACCAACCCGGTGGGTTTGGATTTACCCCTGGCGTCACCTTACTCGTATCGAACTTGATTCATGACTTCTCGCAGACTCACACTTGTGACTCTCCTCGCTGGACTCCACCGAACCCACACAAGTCAACGACGTTGTGTGTTCACAACGTCGTTGACAAGGACAGTTCTCCTCGCAGAACTGTCCTTGTGGGACTGACGCCGTAACGTCTCGCAGACTGGTTCTAATAGAACTTATTTTTAGCTGGTCTTACTGGGCTATTTATACTGCTATCCTCTTTACCTGTGTCGGACCGGACCAAAGTCGAAGCGTGAGAACAGTCGACCGAGGCTTTTGTTCCCATGAATTCCAAACCTGATCTCTTTTCACCGTACAACAGGTGTTCAGTGTGTCAGCGGGCAGTATAAAAAAGGACGATTGTTAAACGGACCTATACTTTACAAAAAGGGTTCTAAATTTGTCCTTTTCTGGATTCCTCCAATTATTATACTTTCTATTACTTTCATAATAATTGGTAGTAATCCGTTACTCAGGCCCGCTATGCCGGTCTTTTTATATTTTCATTTCTGGAGCAATTGTTTTAAAACAATATTTAAAAAAATTCTAATTCGACGTTGTCGAATTGTTATTTTTAAATATCTTACACGTTTTCTTGACTTCTTGAAACAAGGATGTCACTTTTTTACTCATACTGAAGTAGAATAATAATACTTACATAAAACAAGTAATTACAGCGATGCAATTCGACTTTAAATTTTATTTTCAAGAGCCTATTGATAAAGAACTACTCCACAAAAATATGAAACTGAAATGTGCGTTAAGCGACCTTAAACAAGTAATAGACTAAACAAGTAATAGATTAAACAAGTAATTAAGCGACCTTATAAACAAGTAATCACTTGTTTATAAATTAATTACTATTAATGAGATTATTACAGCATACGTCCTAAGAAGAGGCCGTAAGCCCCCTTACGCCTTCTTGAATACTGCAAAGTGGATAATCGGCCCGGCTTCTCAAGACACCGGAACATTTTATATTTTCGGATAGGAAACAATTTATACATCATAGCTAAAAAGAGTACTTAAAATAACTTTGAATGCAATTTTCAAAGTATAAAAATTACTCAAAAAGTAAAACGTCGAATTTTTTAAGTAGGAATTAATCGTTCATTTCCGCAAATAATCATCATATATTTCATACTTAGATGATTTTTGTTTAAGCGAAATTTGTGTTTACCGATGAAAAATGACTTAATCGGCGATTTTCTTTTTTTCTTCTGTAAAAGAGAACTATTTGTTTTACCTATCGTGATCGTTCGGAACGATTGTTAGGTTGAAGGGTTGGTCTGTTAAAATCACTCTCATTACATTTTACCAAACTATTATTTATCTCAAGTTATATTCTTCAATTTTTATTTGACGTAACAATAAACTTTTCAACAATAGGATTGTAAAACGAACTAGATTCACCCAATATAAAAATTTAGGTACGCCGTAACAAATTTTCAATTTCAAGAACTAGCCACCAGACGTCATCTGGCGTTCGTTAGAATACACAGTAACTCAGTTGAAGGTTTATTTCTTATATATATGCAAACTAGCCGGCCTGTCTAACCAGAACCTGGAGCCTCATGGCCCAGGTGAACACCGAAGCCAACTCAGGGTCTCCTCGGGCCTCCCAGAGCAGCAGAGGGCTCCGCCCTCTGGACCCCCGCACTTTCTGTAATTTTCATGATTGTGAGAATAATACTGGTAAATAACAATTAAAGTATTCAGGCTTTATAGAAACCTGAAAAAACTAAATTATAAAATACAGAATAATAGTAACTATGATAACTAAAGTACCTTTGACGACGAAAAGTTCATAACTTATATCTTTGCCATGGAAGTAGAAATAAAATAATGAAATAAGAGGATTAATCTTTTTTACTTAATGAATATCTTTAATTTACAACTTCACTCTTCTTTGGGGTTAAAATGAATATTTTAAATATTTTATATTAAAAAATATTAAACATTATATTAAAATATAATGAATATTTTAAATATTTTAACCTTCAAGGGAGCAAGGGCCTCGGTCTGTGGCTTAAAACCTTCCATGGTATAACACCAATGTATCCTGAAAATCTGAAAGCAATCGTTCTTCGAGATGAGATATACTAAAAATCTTCTCAGTTACGGCAGGAACATAGGTAATAATTTGGTTGCGATTGATCGAGTAGTTTTTGTTTATCCCGAATAAACAAAAACCCTCTTCGTCTTTATATAATAGTAGAGATATAGACAGACACGCTATTGCTATTATAGATGCGTATTTTGTACATCTTCAATGTAAAGATTTCATAACAAATCTCATTTGATTTTTTTTTGCACGTTAAACTGTACTCACAACGTTGACGTTGACCATGTAATACTCGTGCTATATCCCAATTCAAACATAGCAATCCACGTTACAACAGGGGTTTGTTAACATGTACAAGTCTGTTCAGAGAATAACCGAACTTTATTTTGTAATGTTTATTATTAATTTTACAGATTATTGATCCTTGACCCCTTCAAAGTACTTCTCTCCCCTATTCACACACTTTTCCCAGCGGCGTTTCCCCTTCGCGAAGTAGTCTTGGATAGCTTGAATTGATCGCCTTTAAATCCGTGACGAATTTTCTTCAATGTCATCAATAGTCTCAAAACAGCGTCCTTTCATCACTGATTTTAATTTCGGAAATAAGAAAAAAATCTCAAGGAGCCAGGTCTGACGAGTAGGGAGGCTAAGGGAGGACAGTAATCTGATGTTTGGTACAAAACTGACAAATTGACAAAGCTGAGTGTGCGGGTGTATTGTGGTGAAGGAACCATGTTACCCGTTATCTCTTTTTGCGAAAGGCTCACTGTTTCACCTTGAGACAATAACTCAAAATGCACAATTCTATTAAAATCGAAGAAACTGAGCATTAGTTTGATATCGGTTCGAGACTGACGTGTTTTTCTTGGCGCGTGGAGATCCTTTGCCGATCCATTGTGATGACTGAACTTGGCACGTATTTAAAAATATTCAATATTTTCTGAACAGACCTAGTACGTACAGAGGCACACAAGTGCAAATACATAATGAATTTATATATATATATATTTTATTTTTATTTAATACTAGTTCCTGCATAATTACACCAAAGTAGGAAGTTATTAAAATAAATTTATTACTTAAACAGGCAATCTTACTTTTATCATTTAAACTAATTCTAAAACAAGAATTTTTAAATTCTATCACCCAACATTTATAATAACTAAACCCTATTAATAGAGGGCTTTTCTTTGAAGTAATATATATTCTAAAAACTTTTAAGCAACAGCACATCCATGAAAATATTTTGTTTCATTTTAATTATCTCTGAGAAAAAGCGTTGATAATGACGGCTAGCCGTGGACATTTTCAAGATTAAAATATTTAATTTCATATTCTGATTTTTTCCTCTTTAATATGGGTTCAGTAAAAAAAAAACTAAAAAAAAAACAAACAATGCTTTACGAATTAAAAATATAACTTAATAGTCTGTTCAAAGTAATTTAAACGGAATTAATTTTTTTTTTTAAAGTGAAAATTATTAAGGGAATTATAATAACAAAAGAAAACCTAAGCAGATAGCAAGAGTGAAAAAGCAAAAATTAAACAATGGTTGAATATTTACTTAAGTTACGCATTGTATCCAGCCGATTGGCAGGATTGTTTCCAATCTGCTAAACATCTTAAAACATTCAATGAATAAAATGAACGTTGATTTTTTTCTAATTATCAGAATTTATTTTACATCATATATATATACATCATCATATATATATATTGGCCCCCAAAACTTTTAAAACTTTCTTTTACTTTTGTGTTTTTTTTATTGTTAATTTCTTTATGTACTTAAAAAAAAGAAATTAAATATAAAAAGTAATTATACTGTATTCACCAGTAATAACACCGATAGACATAAACAATGGACTGTTTTTGTAATTATGATAAATTCATAATCAAATTTATTAATTTTATAAAAATAATCTTCACAGATTAGAGCTTTCTCAGTACTGTTGTGTCCGTATTAATCGGTGATAGGAGCGCCGTCGATTCAGTGAAATCTAGATTACTTTTTAAAAATTATGCAAGTTATTTATGAAAGCACATAAATATACGAAAATATATTTCTATTTCCCAGAACAAAAGCTTTAAAATAATAGGCCAAAAACTAAAATTAGTTATGCAATTTTCTCATTACCTCTTGCCGCAAATCGGCAACAAAGATTATGCTAGTAAGACCGGTATAGTCATGACTGTTTTCAAATTTTAATTATGATTTTTTAAACTTTTGACTTTAAATTTATTAATTTTAACTCCTGATGATGGCTTCGAAGTAATCTGAAAGATGCAGATTACATAACGTGCTGGTAAGATAGATTACATTAATTGTTAATTTATTCATTAAAGATATAGTTATTAACGCCGGACAAATCAATCTGTCTATTTTCCTTTTTATAAAAAAACATTAAAAAGTAAAATTTTTAACTAGTTTCCCTTCTTACAAATAAAAAAAAGAGCAATAATACTAGGGAAACGGGTAATGAAAATAACAATTTCGAATTAAAAAAATAATATTAATTATTATTATATTTTAATAACTATAAAAAAAAAATCCAGTAATGATGTTTACAATATTTATTTTCCTTTTGGACAATAATATTTACTACTATGTTAGTCAATAAATAATAAAATACATATCCACAGTATATAAAAACAGATGCGAGAACAGAATACAAAAACCCATATAATAGATAATTAAAATACATCACAATATATGTATAATTCATATATATTTTCATACTTTACACAGACGTACGTTAACAGCCAACATATTTACATATATCAGCCAAGATTTAAGTCGTTACGGGAAGTCGTAGCTACTTAACTAGAAAGTTTATTACTCGCAGAAATACAGATCGTGAATAAAAGCAAACGTAATACACATACAAATATAAATTAAATTACTTTCCACAACCGCTATATAATATACCCTTTCACTAAAGTGGGAGCGGTCGAGTAAAATGTACGGTGAATTCCTTGACCTATGAAATATTTTTAAACGCAGTATCGTTACAGAAATAAATCTTTAAGCTAATAACGTGCAATAAGTACACAGGAACGATATAAATTATTTATATTAACAGAGTGTACTCGAAAGAAATAATTTTAAAAATACTTAAATGTCAAAAAAGTAAACATTTCTAAATGAAGTTACATATAGTTTTCCATAACGCTAAGTTTTCTTATTAGATACGACTGGAATTGCAAAAACAAAAATTGAGGCCGCTCTATGAACAATTAGAACACCGCATCGCAACAGGTAACTAACTGTACATTCACGGCTATACTCCATTGTACAGCGCAGTTAACTCGGTACAGTGATCTCGCTTTTATTTTCACGAACTCGACTACAGGAAACAAGATTTGAAAAATTAAATAATTTTAACGTTTAACCCGGAAAAATTAAGCAAAAGTTATTTTACGAGTTTTTTTTTATCGGATTCCTACTTAAACGGGCTAAGTTTATTTAAAATACTACAAACAATCGCAATCGAGCTTAAGTATCTCACGCCACGTAACAACAGGACCATCTACGGATTTACTCGTGCCAACTACGAAGACTTAAACGTATGTGCTCAGTGTTCGTAAATTCTGATCGGAAGAAAGCAAATCGCTAAATAAAATATTTAGTACAATTGTAAAATACTAATAAACTTATCGTCGATTGAAATAAAGACCTGGTCATAAAGAGTACATCACACAAATGTAAAAATAAATTAAAAATTAATCGTTAAATTATAATTTGACGATTCTATTTGTAAAACGAATTAATAAATTATAACCGTGTACATCATTACTATTAGTTTTCAGATTACAATTTACGAAATAAAAATTAAAAGTAGTATTTTCTAATTTACAATTTCGGCAAATTGAAACGGTCGACTTACACGGTTACAGATTAAAGCAGGTTACTTTTATACGGATTTGAATACTAGATCGTGGATATAGGTGTTCTTTGGTGGTTGGGTTTCAATTAACCACACATCTCAGGAACGGTCGACCTGAGACTGTGCAAGACTACACTTTATGTACATTCATACATATCATCCTCATTCATTCTGTGAAGTAATACCTTACAGTGGTTCCGGAAGCTAAACAAAAAAAAAGGAGATTGTCATCGGGTGAGATGGAAGTGTTTTTGACAATTAGTTCGATGGAAGCTATTCGGTTTGATCGCAACTATTCGGCTATAGATGTACAACGTCCTATAGCACCTAAATAAAACAATAAACCGAACTAGTTTACAAAACATGCCGGCTTCTGAAATGAGATCTCACGACAAGCTGAAAATGTAGGTATGTTGTTAAAAAAAATGTCAGTGGGTCACATTTTTTAGACATCCAGACCGTTTAACAAATAATTATAATTAAGGATGTATGATGTTACCAAATTAGCACAGAATAGAAAGGAATACAAAATAGTATCAAACCAGTTAAAAAACGAATTAACTCAGTAAACGTCTAAGTTCGGATTAATAATACATATTTCCAACTTGCAACGGAGAATAAACTGTTTTTAATTAGCGTATTAAAAGGTTAGTGTTACATTACTGTAGATAACAATCTAATAAAATTAGACAATAAAAGTTACAATTATTTTATGCACTTTAATTAACAAATTGATAAGTTTTATTTTCCTGGCATCATACTTCTAGAGCTGTACTGCAAACTACAATCGGTTAAAAAATATGGTAGTCTTTTTTCATTTCTCGACGCTTCATAACCCAAGGACCAAAAATAAAAAACAAGTCGGGGGTAATATTCGTATTTATGTGTTGGTATATTTGAAACTAAATAACTTTTGACTGAATAAACAGATTTTTATGAAATTTGGTACAGACTCGTGTATATGGGCAATTTGTTGGTAAAAGTTTGAGGCTCAATCTCCAGTGAGCAGGAGGAGGTTTGTGGATCAATTTTCTTAAAATTTTGTAAACATAATACCACTTTATATTAAGCTAGGATATGCTTATCTTACCATTTAAAAAAAATTCTCAAAAATAAAAAAAAGATATGTTTTCTATTTATTACAGCTCTTTTAACAGCTTTTTTGTTTGTCTTCCTAGGTTACTAGTACAATAGTAGTGCAAGTGACCCAAAAATAATACATCAGCAGCAATATTGGCACTGTGGAAGTCGATCATATTTTTAAAATATTAATTTAAAAAAATTTTTTTTTGGTTTACTTTCCTATATCGTTATTTTTTCGCTATATAAGAATAAATAACCACGCCAGGGAAGTATGACTTTGTTGTCAGCTTTTTTTTTTATTCTCCTTGCTTTTGAATTCACCTGCGCAACAGCTTTCCGCTTTCTCTGGAGCATCGTTACACTACGCTACCTCAAGATATCGCTCTTTACAGTCAAATAATGTGAACAATAAAAAATTATATTTTTACAACATTCAATTTAATAGTCAAAATAAATTGCAGTCATCTCACTTGTTTTAATATTATACCATAGGAACATATTACAGAGTTCTCTCAAACGATTGATGCCGTAAGTATATTCACGCATTAAAACATACTCGTATTTTGAGTCTACAGAAGAGACAACATGAAATTCTACAGCTAATAACTTCTTTTTATCACTCATGAACTCAAAAATGTAAACTTCTTGCTTATTTACCGAACGAGGAAAAATTATTTATTTTTTAACTGTCCTCGTCTTCCCACATATTTTGCATCCTCTTAACTGTTTACCTCTTGTTCGTGTATCGAAATCTTGTTAAGTAAACGCCTACCACATATGTTAATTAGAATCAAATAAACGGTAGTGGCCGGGATACAGCAACTATAAGCCGATGGAGTTCGGAAAATAATATTCCGCAAAGGAAGAAGAATTCTAACCCGCTATGGGATACATACAAAGTTAAATTCTAGCAGCAAAATCGCACACTTCCATCAGCTTTATCCTCTCCTCTCGCCAGAAAAACATTTAAAACGTTAATTGGTGTACTGTCTGGTCGATACAAAGATAAGCATCCAATATACCTGCAATAAAAATATTATTTTACATATGAAGAGTTGCCAACCTACGTAGAGAAAAAAACTTCATCGCATATACCTAGGACCTAATAAGAGTATTTACCGCACATTTTCATCTCGTGCAGATAAACAAATTCAGCACACGAAAATCATCACAAAGAATACGTAAACAGCATATTTTACTCAGTAATCTTTGGTAGTATTAAATCACAAGCGAGAAGTGGAAAAGATACATCACGTCTTCGACATTTTTACAGTTTGGTAAAAACTGGAAGAAGTCGTTGTAACTGCTTTCCGTTGAAGTGGGAGGGGATTAGTTTTCGATTACTGATTCGATACGCTAGCTACAAAGCAGTCTTTTATCGACGTCGACAATAATTTATGTTCGATCTACATCTAGCAATAATCGATATTTTATCAGGCAATATTAGGAACCGACTGAAAATAGTCAATCGCTTTTAGAAGGTTTAATGTTTCAGGACAAACTAAACACGCAGATTAAGAAAGACAAAGATGCATCGAATTGTATTTTTCTTTCTTTTTACTATTAACAAAGTTTTAGAATAATCCAAATTTGTACTTTATTATTAGTACACTAATTCGAGTAATCGTGTAATTTCAATAAGAAACATTTTCGATATCCAAGTTCTAGAGAAAGTATGTTTTGTACTTAGCGAAATAAATTTTTTTACAATGAAATGTTGAACTACGTTTACCAGCCACATCAGGGATCGTTGCGGTTTAAACGCAACGATAACGGTGTATGATGGTTATAAAAGTAAGAAATAACGTCTTTTTTTTTTTAGAAGATACTAAAGTGATTTTAACGAAAACCTTGACACGAGAATGCAAAAAACACACGATTAACAGATATGGAATTCTGTTCAAATAAAAGAAACATTGATTCACGAACAGAGATAACTGTATAACGAACGCTGATGCATGTTACATCGACTACGTACATCTATTTCTGTTCTACTTTACGTGAAATCAGAGTTCAATTACATCGAGTGGTATTTTACAAGAAACGTATATTACTGAAGTGTAAAGCCTGCCTGCAACTGTTCAGCAAGAAAGATGAGTTCAGGTACTATACGCATTTTGAGAGGATCTGTATTTTTTTTAAAAAGTTAAACTTTCCAAATCGGCGGACAAATAGAGAATCTTTCATGTTTAATAAAATTGAAAATTATGTATTCGTTATAAAAGAAACGCGAAGAAAAGAGCTGACACAGTTATTTCTGATGCACGGCTTACAAACACAACTTTAAAATATTTATCATTTTATTTAAATATAATATTTTTTCGTTTATTTAATTCAATGATTCAAACTAAAGTGCGCACGCATACCGTATTTAATTCGCGCGGGTGTGGCGGTACTAGCGGTGACAGTCGGCACTAACTAATGTAATTTCGCAAATTACATAGAACAAATTTCACTTTGACGGTCGGTAGACTGGTGTAGCCGCGTGGCTTAACGCACCAGATACCGAATTAACCGGGCGATCGAGTTCGAAACCCAGCCCCACCGACTTTCTTTTTATACTTTAAATATTATTCATTTATTTAACTGTACCGCTCACCTGTGATGTCACAACATAGCAACGACTACAACAGCATTTTTTGGGGTGGGGTGCGATTTTGAAAAGTTTTTTTGGTACTTTTTCGTTTTATGCCACCAAAAAATTCTTGCCCAAATCAACTCAAAAATAATTATGTTGAATAAAACAATTTTTAGGCGAGAAAAATTGTTTTCTACATTTTTAAATTGACAAAACTTAATCTACGCTCGCTAATCTCGACTAATTAACAGTAATGCTAAATAATTGTAACAGTTACTGAATTTATTATTTAAATACTCAAAACATTACTGTTTGTCAAAAAAAAATAAATAATAAATTACCCCTTTTCTCGCCTAAAAATTGTTTTCTCAAAATAATACTTTTTTTTGAGTGATTTTGAGTTGATTTGGTCAAGAATTTTTGGGTGGCATTAAACGAAAACGTACTGGATGGCATAAAACGAAAAAGTACCATTTTTTCGCGATCGATCGCGAAATAAAAACCACAGCGAAAATAACAAATTTTTTATTTGTAACAAGTACTTACATAGTTACGCTATTTCTCTACATAGTCGCCACTCCGATTTAGACATTCGTCGTAGCGTGGTACCAACTTTCCAATACCCTCGTCATAAAACGGAGCCGCCTTTGTTTTCAGCCATGTTTCTACGCCGGTCTGCAGATCGATGTCTGTGCCAAAATGTTGTCCTCCTAGCCAGCGTTTCATGGGAACAAAGATTTGAAAATCGGATGGAGCCAAGTCCGGGCTGTATGGTGGGTGATCAAACACTTCCAACGAAAACGCTGCAGGAGCTTCTTTGTTACAGCTGCAGTATGGAGAAAGAGAATGCCTGATGACAACATTCCTCTCCGCTTATTCTGAATTGCCCTTCGTAGACGTTGAAGAGTCACGCAGTATGAGGCTGCAGTGATGGTCGGGCCACGTTCCACGAATTCCACCAAGAGAACTCCATTCCGGTCCCAGAACACAGTAGACATACACTTTCTGTTGGAGAAGGTTCGCTTGAACTTCTTTGGTTTACTGGGAGAATGGGAATGCATTCACTGTTTGGATTGTTCTTTTGTTTCTTCAGTTTCGAAATGGACCCATGTCTCGTCTCCTGTGACAATTTTGTTCAAAAAATCTTCTTCTTCATTGTGGTAGCGCTGGAGAAACGTTAGCGAGGCGTCCATTTTCATTGTTTTGTGATGGTCGGACAGCATCTTGGGAACCCATCTCGCACACAGTTTGCCGTTTTCACGGCAAACGAATCGTTCAATACAGAAATTGTGAACCGACGATTTTCTCAAATTGCCTCATCCACTCGCTCAACGAGATCATCGGTTGACACTCGCTTCCTTCCCTGATCGCCTGCATCATGAACATCTGTACCTCCTGCTTTAAAGTTCCTGCACCATTGTCGCACTTTGCTGTCACTCATTGAAGTTTCACCGTACACATTACTTATTCGTCGATGAATTTCAGCCGCATTACACCCCTCAGCCTGAAGAAGTCGAATTACCGCACGCACTTCACACTTTGCGGGAGATGCTATTGTTGTAGACATGTTTACGTGCTAGCTGCGTCTTCAGAACTAAATGAAGTGACGCTGCGCAACACATATGCGCAAAGATTCATTCGATTTTTGCGCGGGTTTTTATTTCGCGACCGATCGGATCTTGAAAAAAAAAATAACCCTCGTATTAAATATTTTACAGATATTAATTAAAGAAAAAATAATCAGTAATTTTACTACATTATATTCCTGTTGCTGATGAAGTAAAAGTATTATTCTTTGTTTCTTTAATAGCTTAACTCCCAAAGAGGGCTAGGGCCTCAAGCTATGGCTTAGAACCTTCCCTGGTATAACAAAAAAGTAACCTGAAACTCTGAAAGCTATCGACCGGTTGGTTCTCCCGTGATGCTGTTGCAAAAAAAAAAAAAACAGAAACTTTCGCATTGAAGTATAATTTTTAATAATAAATGATAATGTACATATTATTTATTAATTTAAATTATATAGAATCATTTTATACTTTTAGAATATCACAGCAGTATAGCGTTATTTTCATAAATATATAATTATAAAATCAGTAATCAAGCATAGTATTTCTATAGCAATGCTTCAGAAATAACATCTTCAGATCCACGCACTGGTGTTTGGAAGCGATTCTCGTAATAAAATCTGATAATGATATGCTATTTTAAAGAATTAAATGAAGGCATAGGCAAATATGTAATAAATACTATTATTTTGCGGCGTACATTCTTCTGTTAAGGAACATCTGAAATTTTACATATTGAAAAGCAAAAACGGCCCAGAAATTAAGGATCAGAACGTGCATACGACATATAGTAGTAGTAGTCTTCTACTCATTCGTCTTGTATACAAATTTATCTTGCACGTTACATACCTAAGTAATTAATGTATAAACACAAATGAAAGTTTGGAATCTCAATTTTTAATTTATACAGGGTCATTCACGGGAACCGGATGTTTTTGAAGTGGGTTGTACTCGGGCGTTCGTGGTGGAAAGGGCACGTGGCTGGTGTCTGACGTTTCCTTTGTTCATAACATTTACATTTTAGTCGTTGAGATGGAGCCGTGGACGCTAGACCAACGCCTGTACGCGTATGCAGTTTTGTGCGAAATGACGAATCCGTAACTGCTGTTCAGCGAGATTTCCGCCGTCAGTTTAATATCTATCGTAATGCAAGTGTCCCTTCTCGTAACACAATATTGCGATGGGTAAACAAACTTCGAACAAGCGGTTCAATATTGAAGAAAAAACCACCGGGTCCCCGACGAACTGCTAGCACTCCGGAGAACATCGAACGAGTAAGGGAAGCCATTGTCAGAAGCCCACGCCGCTCTATTAAGAAGCGCTTCAAATGAGCACAAGTACGGTAAGACGAATTCTCCATACAGACCTGCATTTTCATCCTTACAAGATAGCCGTCGTGCAGCAGTTAAACGAGCAAGA
The DNA here is from genome assembly GCF_047948215.1 of Lycorma delicatula. Classification (NCBI taxonomy): domain Eukaryota; kingdom Metazoa; phylum Arthropoda; class Insecta; order Hemiptera; family Fulgoridae; genus Lycorma; species Lycorma delicatula. The sequence continues at coordinate 22,928,428 of NC_134456.1, read as the reverse complement.
TTTCACGCAGCGATTACAATTTTGTCGACAAATGCTTACCATTTTTTAAGAAAATGAAAATTTGTTATTGTTAATGAGTGACGAAGCCCATTTTCATCTGAATGGCTTCGTCAACAAACAGAATTGCCGGTATTGGGCAGAAAGAAACCCACATCAGCTTCACAAGAGACCACTTCATAGCCCAAAGGTGACTGTCTGGTGTGCAATAGGAAAGGTCGGTGTTATTGGACCATATTTTGTTAAAGAAAATAACGCTGCCGTAACTGTAACAGCTGATCGCATTGCGATGTTGAATACGTTTTTCATCCCAGAGTTACGAAACCGGGGAATCGATTTTCAAAATGTGTTATTTCAGCAGGATGGAGCTACAGCGCATACAGCGAGGGCAACGATGGCTGTTCTCCGTAATTTGTTTCCGGGACGGATCGTTTCCAGATTCGGCGACATTCCTTGGCCCCCTCGGTCCCCCGACTTGAGTAGTTGTGATTTTTTTCTGTGGGAGTTTCTGAAATCGCGTGTGTACGGCAATAAACCGCGTACATTGGAGGCCTAAAGATCGCAATTCGTCATCACGTCACCCAGATTGATGTAGACATGCTGCAAAGAATTGAGGCCAGTTACCGTGAAAGGCTACAACAATGTATTGCCCAAAATGGACATCACTTGCTGGACATAATTTTTCGTTCATGAGTAAGTAACAAATGCTTTGATTTAACAAGTGTTTCAGTACAATAAAACTTTTTTAAAGTAAATATTCAATTTTTTATGATTATTTTAAAAACATCCGGTTCCCGTGAATGACCTGTATAATACACAATATGTCATAACGTAGTCGTTTTTAATAGTCACATTTGATGATCGTTTGTAGAATAAGTAGTATATAACAATTTTTTAGGGATATCGCGATTTTTGTAAACCGACAATGATCAGTATACAACAACGGCCGTTTTGTGGTTTTTACAATGAAGTAATAATAACATTCCTTAATAGGAGTATACACAGCGATCCTATAGTTTAGCTTAAACACACGAAGTAATTCTCATGAACCGTAGCAGGGGCAGATAACAGTTCTTAAAAGAGAGTAGGAACCGCTGACTTAGTCGAATTAGTGCACTCGTTTTATTATATGCAATAACGCCTTGAAAAAATGATGGCCATTCGTCTTTCTGGTTACAGGTGATCAGGGAGCAGGCCTTGTAACAGGTTAGGCAGAGACGGCGGTATAAAAACCGTTATCCCAATCCAAACATCTTTAAACTGTAAAAAAAAAGACTTTGATCAGGAGCTGGGGGGTTTGCGACAGAAAGGGATACATACTTTAACGAATTAAAAGGAATGCGGAGGATTAAAACTGTCCCCTAGTCCGACGGCAATGAAATTCGCCACTCTATAATTTTTGAACTGAAATTAATGCAGTTATATTGTTTTGCGAATTCAGTTTCGCAACATGACGGATGATCTTAAAATTAGGGTAATATATTCCTTATGATTGCTCTTTTTCTGTTTAGCCTCCGGAACCACCATAAGGTATTACTTTAGATTGACCGTTCCTGAGATGTGTGGTTAATTGAAACCCAACCACCAAAGAACACCGGTATCCACGATCTAATATTCAAATCTGTAGAAAAGTAACTGCCTTTACTTGGATTTGAGCTATAGAATTCTCGACTTCGAAAGCAGCTAATTTGCGATGACGAGTTTAACCACTTGACCAACCTAGGTTATCCCTCACGATCTGCTACCATCATATTATTCTGCAACAGTGCTCCCTGATTTTTTTGGTAGCAGAAAGTAGCTCGTCCCAAACACGTCGCATCCCCATACTTTTTTAGGTCTAATTAAATCTATTTTGTTAAAGCTATTCATTGATTTTATCATGATTACTATTTAAAAACAAATATTTGCGATACACACGGAACCAAATTTTATAATAAAGTGATTTTTAAAACTTACTGCAAAAACGTTTTTCTATTAATCTTTGATCGTCTTCAATTACTGGTGCTTTTATAATGCCATCGGCTAATGTTACTGCCGAAAAGTTTCTTTTTTTAATCAGTCAAACACCTATTTAAAATGCGATCGACTTGTGTATGTACGTTTAGTATATTGTTGGTTTTTCTAAGTTTATATATTTCATTATATTCATGTCTATTAAGAAGTGGACGTTTTTAGTGCTCGTGTAGAATCGCTAAGGTCGATAGATTTATGTCCGAGGTGGTTAGCAAATTTTTATTCAACGTTCAGTATAACAACTTTATATTTTTATTCAACGTTCAACAGTATAACAACAGTTATACTGTTGTTTTGAACGTAATGATTTGCTTTATTTGTCGGTCTTAAGACTAAATCTTATCCAGATTATTTACATCTGCAAATAATTTTTTTAAGCGTTTTATCAATGTAATTTTGTTTTGTGGGATTTTAAACTGGCACGAGTAAAAATTGCATACTGCCCCTCGCATAACAAATAATTTTTTTTTGTAAATTATAACTTAAATATTAACGTGGTACGTATGAAATTGGCCTCTACTCGGAAACGCCTTAAAGTTTTGTTCTTGGCGTGGGTATTTATCTCTGATTAGTTAAAGGTTCTTGCTAAATATTACCTGCCCAAATTATGAGAGTCGTGAATTAAGTCGCTTTCTATTGGGCCAGCCTACAACGAAAGTTAATTTACATTTTTTATGTTTATTATTTTTTTTAAATTCCTGCTAAAATACTCATTCTGTAGTTTCAAAAGTACTGCCTATTAATACAGCTGATAAATAGGTATATAATATATTTCTTTGTGTTTAGTTCTCTATTTCATTTAATTTTTTTTTGTACTACCCAATGACGATTGTTTAACAATCGATATTTGGTTTAAATTTCAAGTAAAATTTTGTTTTCAACCAGTTTTTGGAGCGTAATCCTATTTTTCAGTTTATTCCGTAACTGTTCAGCATAACTCTACTTTTCTTTATTTTTGTTATATTTATTTGTGTAATAGTGTGCTGTTAAATCTATATTTATCTGCTTGGTATTTTTTAGTGTCGAGTTGGTCTTTAGGTGGCACGGGTATGTTTAGTGGTCTGTAGATCGTACTTCTAAAGACAGATAAATTTACGTAAATTTATCTGCCTTCAGAAGTTTGAGATGCTGTGAACTAATGTCTGGAAATTTTGGTTTTCTCTGTACTTAACAGTGTTGGTATTGGTTGTGTTAGTTATTGGTTTTTTTTGTCATGAAAACTTGTTTTTTATGTTCATATTTGGCTATAAAATCTCATTTGTAAAACATTTTGTTTATACTGTCTGTGGTAATTCGGAACAATAAGATGAATCATCAATATTACATCACCCAAGACAGCAAACATGTTCATGTTATTCTGCGAGTATGCTTACATTTGATTATGTGTGTCTATTCTATGTACAGTAGCGAACAAATTAATCCGAACAAAGGGAGTTTTTGTTCTGTTATAGGGAATTTTCATTCTGTGGCAGACTGCTTGCTGTCTGGAGTCTCAGGTTATGTTGATAGTTGATATACAAACAGAATTAGTGGTTTTTGTGCTTTTATAATTCATTATCAATTAGTTTTTGATGACCTTGTGAGTTTCTGTTATAAGTTTGTTATTCGTTTCTAATTAATACAATGGATATAACCCCACCAAAGCGGTCAAAATTTGTTGCTCTTCCCAACACACACAAATGACTCAAAGACAGATTGCCGGTGAGTGTAGTGTGGGGTTAGGTATTGTAAATGAAAAGGTTTAAGGAAACAGGTTCCGTTTCTCCAAAGTGAAAAGGGAAATGTGGATGGAAAAAGAAAATCACACCTACACAGGATCTATTTACTAACAAAATAAAGCAAAATGAATCCACGATTGTCAGCTGTTGACTCTAGTAGTAGTCAATAGCTGAGAGGCAGTGGGACTAATGTTTCTGATATAACAGTTCGTAGAAGATCGTTGGTAGTGGGAAGGATTGCTCGGAAACCTAAAAAGAATCAGTTACTGACACAGACTATAAAAAGACTTCAATGGGCAAAGGAACATAAAGAATGGACTACCATATCCCGGCAGCGCGGCCACCTCCACCAGCGGGAGCCCCAAATCGAATCATAAACAATACCAATATAATCGTAGCACGATGCCAATGCGCTTACCTCCAACCAATTCAATGCCTACGCCGGAACCCTAGCCATCCGGGTAAATACCTCGGCTAAACTCCCTCTGCACATCTACACACCGCAAGAGCGCGAAGAAAACCAGCCACTCTAGACCACTCCTTGCGGATCATCCAGTTAATACGGAGATCCTGAAAGGAATGTATTCTGTCAAGTTTCCTAACAGCTCGTGAACGTTCGACCTCATATCGGGGACACACATAGAGGATATGGACCACTGTATCATCAGTCCCACAATCCGGGCATTGACTCGAATTGACTCGAATCTACCAAACGAAACTTGGCCAAACTCGCCCGAAAGGCACCATGCCCGGAGAAAACTGTGTAATCTACCGATTGAGGTAAACACATCTAATCGCATCTACATCAGACACTATAGGAAATATACCCCCCATGCGTGTAGCGACCTGTGGGGGATTCGTCCCACCAGACCTGCCAAATCGCAAGGCCCCGGTCTTCAATATCCAGCTTTCGTTTTGACGTCAATAGATTATTTACCTTGGAAATGTAGGGTTCCTTACGCTCATTAGCCAAGATATCTATTGGTTTGACTCCGGCTGTAACACAGACTGCTTCCGCGAGACTGTTCTATAACCGCCAGCACGAGAAATCGCTGGGCACGCAGCAAAATGTCCGCGTAACACCTAAAAGCCAAGCGGTTAGTCCAGACAGGTGCAGCATATAGCATAATAGCCTCATTGACACCTTTGTAAAAGATACGCATGGTATGGTAATTCAACCTCCAATCGGAATGAATGACTACGGATTCCGTAAAAAGCATTAGCGGCCTTTTTTTCTACATACTGCAAATGTTCCATGAACCGAAAATTCTCATCAAAGATAACACCCAGGTACTTTTGAGCCGTAACGTATCGAATGGGGAGACCAGCCATCCGAACCCGGATTCGTCGGGAAGCAGCCAATCGGTCCTTAAGCTCATTGTGGTTTTCTCTTGGGCTGAAAATCATCTTATGTTGGAGACTCCACAGCCGGAGTGTCTCACAAGCATAAGCAGCTCGGAACTCTACCTCGTTACGCGAATCCCCTTCAATCAGTCGCAGCGCGTCGTCAGCATATCCGACGACACGAGAACCACATGGCAACCTCCAACGCAACATGGAATCGAATTCTATGATCCAAAGAACAGGACTCAGAACACTGCCCTGATGGCATCCTTTAGTTAAGGTTTTGCGAACTTCCGAGCCGTCATCGCCCAGGGAAATGGTCCGATGGCTGAAATAACTTGAGAGCACTTCTAATTCATTTCGTGTACACTTACGCTTCTACATATGAAACAAGGTAGAGGGCTACTGTAAGTTATTAAATGCCCCGGATGTGTCCAGAAAAAGAACATACTATTGAGATGTGGAAAAGTCATTTTTTCAGACAAATTCATTTCTTTGTCTAAGGGGAGGGAGCAGCCTACATTCGTAAGTCAGCAGATGTGAAGACTACTACGCCAGCAACTTGCAAAAAGCTCCCATAAACACCCAGCCAAAAAGATGTTTTGGGGATGTTTTACACTGAAGGGCCAGGAGCACTTATGCCAATGGATGGGATGATGAAATCCAACCAATACATCAACATATGCCAAACAAAAGTAGTCCCACTTATACAGAACCCAGAACTCAATCTCCAACAGGATCTTGCACCATGTCACACGTCAAAGAAAGCAAAAGAGTTCTTCAAAATCCAAAAAAATTGAGTGCTCTCATGGCCAGGGAACTCCCCCGACCTGAATCCCATTGAAAATTTATAGGCTATACTAAAAACACGACTTTAAATTGCATGGCAAATAATTCCCAATAATAAAACTTATATTTTAGAGCATTAATTTAAGAAAAGGGAAAAACTGAATATATAATTATTGAATGTTCAATAATTAATATTATTATATTAATTTACATAATGAAACCTTAATAACTAGAAAATAATAAAATTGAACTTCTTTTTTGTACTGCCATTCTCTTATATTATATATCTAACTAAAATCAAATTTTCCAATATCAAACTTTTGAATAAAAATGCTTGTTTAATCAATTTGATTTCTGCAGAATCTGTTAATAAATAATATTGGTTCTCAATTTGTATTTTAATATGCTTTATATAAGATTAAAAATTGTAAATTCTATTTTAAACTCACAATACCAACATAAATCTAATCTGAATTAAAAGTGCAGTAAGCAAGCAGTGGTTGCCAATTGAATAATCACAGAAGGATGTCGAAATGAATCGATTGCACAACAATTAAAGAAAGCTAATAAACGTTACGAGACCTGTGAAATAGTGAATGAATTTAACAGGTGCAAATGAACCTGAAAAATGGAATTATATCACAGCATTTTTTTTTTTGTTAGTGTGGATGATGGCAAAGACTGATTTATATCCACTGAAGGAGACACCAAGGAAGTACGTAGAAATGAAAACTAATGAAATGGCAGGCGACAATCAAGAAGACACCACACTCCTGTGCCAGACAGCAAGTGTTAATAATAATAATAAATGGTCTGCAAACATCCTTCAAAGCTCAAAAAAAATTTCAACTACATCAGAAGTTCAAGTGTAGACCATATGTTGTGACTACATATAAATAATGGTTATTTAGTATTAACACACAAGTTAATACAATAGTTAACAGCATTTAAAGGGAGAAAAAAATTCCCAGTATAATGCATTATTATTAATCTGCCTATGAGATTAGTGGAGTGGTAGCATCTCAACCTTTCATTCGGGAGTCTCAGGTTGAAATCTCAGTCAGGCAAGGCATTTTCATATACTACAATGTTCCACTTCCATATTCCAACATACAAGCTTGAAAAGCTTCTGTGACGAATAACAAAAAAAATTAAGTATAAAATTTATGCTAACCCTTACTTTAAAGCTCTATGACAGTGGTAGTGTCTCTCCCATTCATCCACAGTTCCTGGGTTCGAATCTCGGTCAGGTATGGCATTTTTCAGATGCTACCAAATACCATTCCTATAAACCACGCACAAGCTTCAAGCTTATGAGGTGATATCATCAAGCAAAAAAAGATACTTTCTGAAAACTTGGGCAAAAACCAAGTGATATTTCATAACTGAACTTATTATACCTTACATTTAATTTTGAATAACCAAGTTTTATTGTAATTAGACAGATATAAATTAAACCTAATTCTTAACCAAACTTGAATGCAAATAACCAAAAAAGTTGAGAAATACCTTATTTTTATATGAAATCTAGTATAAAATAATTAATAAATGTACAATAAATATAACCAAATTATATACTTAATGAAATATAATTTTTATACAAACGCCTACGCACATTGGGAATGATAAAGATTAGAACACATGTTTACTCATATATATTATTGGGTCAATGGTATACAAGATGATTTAGCTAAAATTATGCCTTCAACTTCCTCAATTGAAATCAGGGACCATGCAAGATGGGCTTCAATGCTCACAATGAACATCTCAAAGTTCCATAATAAAAAAGAAAAGTACGCAAGGTCAAATTTTTAATCTTGTACACATTTATGTAAAATATAGGTTATGTAGGCAAAATCAGCAATCGATACACACCAACACATACACACACTTATATAAAACTAACGCAATAGAATGTATATGGACAGCTATATAAATACAAAGTATAAAAAATCTAATACAAAAATAAAAGCTGCAATTTGTTTGGCAAGAAGCCAATGCAGCACAAGACTATTTTAGTCATACATTTACATAATCTAGCAGTTAACTATTTAATAAACAATGAAAAGAATACAGACATTATATAGTTTGTAAAAGTAATAAATAACAATAAATCATAAAAAAAAAGATTTAATTTCAATAAGCAATGAAATTAGATTTTATTTACACATTTTTTTTAATGAATGTTGTTTCTTTTTTTATAACACTTATTGTTAAGAACAAAAAAGATTTTAATAAGACGTAGAAAAATCAACAGATTATGCAAGATATATTGCAGTGCCAATACAAATGTACACTAAACAAGAAACAGCATTGAACAATAGATAGGAAGATAGAATAGAGAGGAAAGAGAGGGGGGAGAGAAGATTGTAAGATTCCAATTACTGTAGGAGTATTATGAAAACTACCAATTATTTTATGAAAAATAATACAAATATTTTCAAAATGTTTTTAATTATAAAGTTTATTAACACCTTGGTAGTCTATCCACAAGTTTAGGAACAAATTATCATATTCTAAAAACCTGTTGCTTCAGTATTAATAAAGAAGTTGCAAGATAGATTAAAATCTTTGGTATTTGTAAATTGTTTAATTTATTTTCCTTAATTTATAACTTAAATATTTTCCATAACATAATTTTTCCTTAACATAAAACCAAATGACACAAAGAATAGATCTGAAGGTAAAATGTAAGTCTCATAATGCAAATATAAAAAATATTAAATATTAAATATAAAAAATATAAAATTTGTATGCACATGGAAATGAAACAGAAGTTTGTGAAAATTAATATAAGTGAACTTTGAAATATTTACATACTGTAAAAATCTAATTAAAATTCAGTTAATTTTTCACAACAAAATATTATATTGTAAATGTTGCCCTAATGTCTTTCATAGTAAGTCATACACCAACCAAACACTGCTTAGAGAATATTTAATCTTGTTCAAAGAAATAACAAAAATACAGTTTTTCAAAAACACATTAACATACTCTGCAACAAGATAACGCATAAAAGGTTCTTGTTACTTGAAATAATTAAAATTATGTATATATATATATATATATATATATATATATATATATATACACACTGAAGTATAAAACTTGAATATGTGGAATCTGCAGACCAAGAACCTGAATGTAAGCAATACATATTTTTTTCTGGAAAAAAAACAAGTAAAATAAAGGACAATGTAATGAAAAATTATACCTTGAACAGAAAATAAAAAAAAATGAAAATGAAATCTTCTAGTAGAAAATTAACAAAGTTCCTTAATAGTTTTAAAAAGGTTAATAAATAATGTAGACACTACCAAATCAAAAGATGACAAAAATTATGTTACACCTGGTACAAAAGAAAGTGTCTTAAAACATAGCTGAATGCTGTAATAAGATGGTCAAGGGATCTAAAATGGCTCAAATTCAATTTTAAAACAAGCTTGTAATTAAAATTTTACATTTAAATTTTTTTTCTTAATTTTTAAAATAATTATCCTATTACATTCTATTTGTAGTTAGTTCATTAGTTCCATAAAAAAATAATCAATATAACTGTTATGAATAATTTTGATAGATTTTAACTTTTTTTAAGTTGATCAGTTGAGAGTTATGATATTAGCAATGTCATAACTTTCAACTTTGTTAAGGCCATTGTACAAAATCATAAAATAAAATATAACGTTATAGATGGATATAATTGGTTAAGAAAAATTGAATTAATTATAGTTGTCTTTAGGCCACAGGCCCATGCTATGACAAAGGGAAAACTGAGCTTCGCAACATGACAAAAATTTTAAGGTTTGGTACAGTCAAGTCAAGTGCTTCATTAATAAGAATGCACTCACAATAATTATTTATCAGCAATTGACTTTAAGCAATCAAAAGCACATATCATTATATAAGACAATTTGCATACAGCAAACTTCATTAACATATGTAGTTTGTATATACGTTACATGTCAATCAAAATTGTTATTGTTAATCTGACATAAGATACAAGGTCTGTTCAAAAAATAACTGAACTTTTTTAATTACGTACCAATAGAGATATTTAGTGATGTGTAGCAGGTAGTATTGTGTTCTGCATAATCTCTTCTGTAACCACATGTTCTTGGATTGTTGATATCTCATTTAGTTTTGTGTAATTGTTGTTTGAGTACAACATGTTTACGTGTTAGTAGAGATTTTTGTGATATGTGAATTTTTAATGATAGAACACTTGTCTTGATGTCATAGCCGTAAACCAAGCTTTTGTCTCCTGTTATGTTCCTCTGTGTGAATGTTTCATCGTCATCGCCTTGTTCAAGAAGTTGCCGACAAACGTCCACTCGATGTTTTTTCTGCTGTTCGGTCATCAAACGAGGAACAAACTTTGTTGCAACTTGATGCATGTTTAATTTTTCTGTCAAAATGTCATGGCATGATCCAAGCGAGATAGTAACCCTTTCGGCAAGTTCTCTAACAGCCAATCAGCAATTTGCATGGACCAGATCACAGATTTTCTTTACATGTGTGTCATCAGTTGAAGTCAAAGGCCTTCTTGGTCGAGAGTTCAATTTTCAATTGACTGGCAACCACTTTTAAATCATGAAAACCATTTGCAGTATTGCGTACGACCCAGAGCACCATCTTTATAAGCTTGTTTTAAAACTTGATAACTTTCTATGAAAGTTTTACCCAGTTTCACACAAAATTTTACGTTTTATCATTGCTCCCAAAAAATGCACATTACAAAAATCGCTACTAACACTTGAACACAATGCACTCTAATAACAATAACACAAAAACTAAACGAGATATCAATGATCCAAAAACATGTGGTTATAGAGGAGGTTACGTGGAACACAATGCTGCCAACGACATGTGACTAGATATCTCTGTTGGTTTGTAATTAAAAATGTTTGGTTATTTTTTGAACAGACCTTGTATTTGTCATTCCTAAAACCTGCATGGCCATTCTCAAGAAATGAGCATCTTATGATAGATTTACTAAGGAATGTTAAGAATAAAGTGGTTAATTTTTCCTTATTTAATAAACCTAATCTACTTTTCCACATCGGCATGCCTGGCACCTCGAAATGCAAGGATATTTAGCCATATAAGTGGCACCATCAATGTGTTTATACCTCCTCTATATATACTATAGGCAGTTAATGAGTAATGATTAACTAAATAATAATTTAATATCCTGCAATTTCCTATTCAATAAAAAACTTATTGTCATTTTGCTCAGATAACAAATTGTAACCAATTAACTTTTGTACTAACTTCGTCAACTCAATAATAATTTGCAATCACATTAAATATTTTATACAGACATCATAATTTAAACAGAGAATACGTATAGTCAATAAACACAAATTTTCCCAGGTCAAATAGTATTACTCAAGCAGATATCTATGTTCTAATGATGCAATGACCAAACCATTAATATATGAATAAAAATTTGATTTAGTGATTTTTTTAACTCTGGTTTTATTTTATTTTTTCTTATGTATTACAAGGGAATCATGAAGTAGAAATTATGCTAAAGCACACCCCTTATCCAGTAAAATATTAATATGCTAATCTATGAGTCAGTATGGTGCAGCAAATACGTTGATCTTTATCATCCTTTAAAGTTATCCTTTTACCACGATTCAAAACATTCTTTCAGACCTTTGTCTAATACCTTTTGAATAGGATTTTAAATGAAAAAAAGATTTTACTTATTTTGAAGCAAAAGGTTAATAAGAAATTAAAAGATAACAAAATAGAACAGAAAGAAAAAATGTACAATTGAGAGCTTAATACACAATTTGTTTATAAAGCACAAGTTACTTGAATCTTGAATAATAGCTAAATGTAAAAAAAACTTAACTTACAATTTCTTTTGCACAAACTTAGAATATATAATTAGATAAAATCTTAACTACTCATTGATTACTCAATTTTTGCAATGCAAGTCGGCATGTTTTCATATCATACCAATCTTTTCTTTTAGGTAAAACTGTCCATGTTGAAAAACTTGTGAATTCTCTATACCTCAATAAGAAATAACGCTACTTACATACAGTTACTAGATTGACCAATAAATTGGACACTTTTGGGTTACTGTTAATATCATCTGATATAACCACTATATTACAATTTATATTTACTTATTTTATAAATATAATTTAACCAACTTGACCTATGCTCACTTCACTCGCTAATCTTGACTAATTATAATTAACACAGTAATGTTTTGAGTATTTAAATAATAAATTCAGTAATTATTGCAATTATTTATTATTTAAATAATCAAATCATTACTGTTAATTAGCCGAGGTTAGTGAGCGTAGGTTAAGTTTGGGTAATTTATACGTATAATTATAAGCAAATATGCTTATACTTTTTAATACGTAAAATATGTTAATGATCCCATAACTTTGAAAATACTTCAAAGTTATGGGATCATTATGGTTATGGTAGACAGGCTAATACTCCAGTACTGAAATAACTAACAATGAGGAGTTGTTACTTCATTCTTAATAAAAAAATTAGCTGCAGTTACTGAATATTTTAAAACTTCTACATTTACAATGAATGTGTAAAATACTACCTAAGTAACTTTCAGCTGGAAGTAGGGTTTTTAGACCTTTGTTCCTGGGCCATACTTGTTGATAATGTTGATTCTGGATTGTTTATAAATTATGAATTTTAATAAAAATGTTGACATCAACTATAATAATCAGAAATACAATAGGAAATAAGTAATATTCCTGTACATGTATATTTCATATACAAATATGAGAAGCACCAAAATCATGAGTGACCACTACAATGTAAAAATGTTCCAGCTACGACTGACAAGTAAAATAAATTATAATTTTTTATTCACATTTATCAAATTAGCAAAAAGATACAATAAAATATCCAGCATTCACAAAGGGGAAAAACCCCAAAGAGTTATAATTACATATTAACGTATGCGAAGTAAAAATTAAAGTCCATTGTTTCAAATTAGTAAAATAATATAATAAACAATTCATCAGAGATTTATTATTTTTACTAAATAAACTCCCTGAAAATATATATAATAAATAATAATTATAGTAACAAAAATTAAAATAATATATATAATTGAATAAAAGTGCTTGGTTTTATATTACAGTGCAGTATAGATTTTATTCAATAAGATATTTCTACTTGTTCTGATTTATTATGAGATTAGTAGTGTTGTCACATACATCAAAGTACCAAAATTAAAAATTGTCACTGAAACATTTCTGTGTAATTCTTTCCTTAATTATAAAATGAACATGCTGTTTGGCTACAAACATAAAAATCCCAAATTAATAAAATTACAAAATATTTCAATGCTGTAATCAAAATACTACTTCTTTAATTAAATTTAATAATAAAAAAAAGCTTAAATAAATAAAACAATTTCTCATGCCAAGAACCTGATTAACTAACAACTAATCGCATCTACTACAGCTGTCTAGGTCTTTTATTGTAACCAACACAATTTGAGAAACAAAAACCAGTTTGGATAAAAGAAACAATGATTGAATCAATTTAAAAATGCTAAAATGGGCAATATTATTTTTATACCGCAATTATTAATATTTCTCAACATTTTATTCACTAAGTATATAATACAAAGCAGTACAATAAACAATTCTAAATAGAAAATGTTGAACCCTTTTTAGATAATTTCTAAAAATAGGAAGCTGTGAGTTTCTGTTAAAATAAATCAATGTTTTCTATATTGCCTGAATGTACCAACCATAGTTCTATGACAATAATGGACATAATTATTATTGTGGTAACTAGTAAAAAAAAAGCTGCTATGTTTTGTCTAAGACGGCCAGTGAATATTTTTCATACTGCATGTTTTATGACTAACTGAAGCAATATTTAACACAATTAGTTAAAAAATAAATCTCCCTATTCAGCTGCTGTTGCTGTACATTATACACTGAATTGACTCAGACTATATTTAGTTTAGACATTGTATGTAGAGCAGCTATCAATTTTCAGCATGAACTGTAAGTAGATCAACAATGATTGATTTACAATCATACAGTAATGTTCATACAGAATTGTACAATCTGTTTGTACATAATCATAAATACAATCCTTTATTTAGTTTTGTTGAGCAAAAGGGTTGCAATGTTTGAAATTCATCATGAAGCTGAAGTCAGTTGATCTTAATATGAGTACAACATTAGTAGCAAACGATTCAAACAGATGATAGATGATATAAATTGTGAAAATGATTCCATAAACAAATCATAAAGTTGAACACTATGTAGATTATATAAGAAATAGTAGTGGGTTTGCTATTGGTAAGCTGAGACATGTGCATCAACTGACAGAGTGACTATGTTGTAAAATAGTGTATCTATACAAGTAAATATTTTTGTGAAAATAAATAGTTGGAATTGGAAAATTAACCATATAATCTAATGTTTTTTCAAACTTGTGCCATAATACTTTCAGTTGCTTTCACAGCTATCTTTAGTGACTGGTACTCTGTCTGACTTGGCATGAGCAGATAAAATTGTTGGCTGCTTTTTTTTTTTTTGGCTAGGAATTTGTTCATAAAAATATAATAGAACTTACAAATGAGCCAATAAAAATTTTCAACCATAATAACTAATGAAATCATTAAAATTAAAAAAAATATGTAAAAATGATTTCCATTTGACATGTCCTCCTTAGCAAAATTCCAAAATATGTAATTTCTATTGTTTCTCTATCTTAAATTAAAATGTTCTTTACCCATAACCTTGCCTGATACACGGACAAGATAATCACAAATTATATAAACATAAATTCTAACTTGTGTATAAAGAACAGTGATGATTTCAAAAAGAGAAAAATTAATGAATTCCATACTCCGTAACAAAAAAATCTGTAGCAATTGACAAAACAAACTTCTACATACACATTCCAATATCACAAATATTCTGCATTCTTTGTTAAAAAACAAATGAACACAAAAATATACAATTTCAGAAATAATAAGTATATCACATGATTAAAAAAAAAATTTACATTCCAAAACAATATAATACACAATCAGGGAGGAGATCCAGGAGTGGTTAGCTGATATTACTTAAGTGTTTTCAGTGTCCACCAGCATCCTACAAGATATTCAGAGTGATTATAAATTATTCAGTGCATTTTAGGTGTTAATAAAAGAAATAATGAAGCTGCTGTGTTCTTACATGCTTGTTTTATTGCTGAACAGAGCATTTCAAACAGTTTTGTTTACAACACTTATTAACTTCAAACAAGTACCACATGAGCACCTTTTGTGGCATGTAAAATATCTAGACGATATTCAATTTTACATCATACATTACCAAGAATATCTGAAGTTATTCCATTAAACCTTGATTCTTCTTTTTAGTTCACTGATGTTGATAACCTTCATTGCATATATCCTGTCTTTAACAAATCCCCAAAGTACAAAATTAAATGGTGTAACATTCAGGGGATTGGTTCATACATGGATACATGGCCAATCCAACATTGAGGACATTTTTCATGTATGTAGTCAGTCTCATGTAAACCCCATTGCAGTGGTACAGTGTCTTGTTGGAAGTAAATATGGATTGCAGAAGTTCAATTTGTGGTAGCAACCATTAGCTCGGTGAAGAATAGTCCAATAACCTTATAAGCAGTCAATACAAATCAGATGATAATTTTTGGGTAGTTATGTTGTTTGTTCCATTCCAACAATTGTGGTGGTTAATGTGACCACCAAAAGTACTACATGGTTGCTTTTGCTTGTTGTATTACAAATACATTGATGAAACCATCAATGTATTACATGTAACAAACCATTATTGTACTAAGGGTAAATCAATGTAAACAATTGCATACATAAAATAAATGCAATTGTTTGTTTATTGAGCTGTAATGTTTAAATATGCTAAACAATTGCATGTATCGTATGTATAATAAATTTCTTGATCTTAACATAACAAAAAAAGTCCCCAAAAAACCGAATTTCAAAATACATACAGAAAAACAACAATGACAGGCAAATTTATTCTCAATATCTCAAACAACCCAACACATAAACACCAATTTTAGAAGCAAGATTCACATAAATACTCAACTCAAATACATGACCTAAAGATCACAAGAATTAAGCAACACTATAATACATCTAGTAGACAGATAACAATTGTATCTTAACAAACTTGAACATAATTAAATATGCTAATGCATAAAAAAGCACCACAGTAAAATACTAAATGAATTCAAATCTAGCACATCCTTGGACTATATCCTAATTCTTTTCCTAGCTATAAAAAAAAAAATAAGAAACCTCTAGTCAACCTAACATGTTGTAAAGAAGTGGTACCAAAAGCCAGTGAAAGCACTCTGACAAAATATTAAAAACAGTTAAAAATAAATTCATTTCAGGTGTTGATAAAAATGTGTTGTATAATCTAAAAAAATCTTTCTACTTTTAGTAAATAATTGCTCTCAAAGAAAGAAAAATAATTTAAAATATAGAAAAAATAACTGGTTCTTTAAAGGAAATAAGATGTTAACCAATTTAATAAATCTTCTGGGAAGATTAATAAATCAAGAAAAAGCTAATCATAGGAAAACAACATAAACCTAAGTCACATGATTCTTGAAAAAATTCCATTCAGCATTTCTATTTTATGAGTGGAAACTAAACATCAATGTGAATTCAAGATATTTATTTATTAATAATGTAGCAATAGATATTTAGTAATGCAGTTTATTCCTCAGCTTTTTTGCCCATGATTGTCCATAGTTAAAAGAAATATTTTAAGCGACATGTGTCTTTAACCAATGACTACAAAGAAAATAAGTTCATAATAAATAATTATATACACGTGTTCAAAATGAAACTATATTTTTATCACAATAAATAAATATAAAATATCTTCATGAATACAAATGAATAGATTTTAAGATTGTAATGAGAATATGCAGAATGTAAAATTAAAATGATTGTCATTCAAACACTGATTTAACAAAAACTATAAAATATCTACTTAACCAAAAAACTGTTTTTCTGTAATTAATGTAATTTATTTGTCATTTAATTTTAAAAGATTTCTTCTCATTAAATGACACAACCACTTAGAATTTAACCTAATTACCTTTATGTACAAATATTTTAAGCTAAACTAATATTTTATAATTGAAATGATGATGCTAAACATAAATTGTATAACTTGCAGAAATAAATGTCATAAAGAATGTAATCTGTTTAATACCTAATAACCTGTATCCCATTAATTGTCACTACTTTTTTATATTAAAAAATTAATACATTACCCTGTTTTAGAATGGGAAGCAATTAAAATGAAGGGTTCCACTTATAATGAACATATTTCATGGCTGACAAACACAACTGAACAAAACTCATTGGTTAAAGGCTCGAAATACAGAGATAGCTAATTTTTGCTATGAAAAGGATTAGTTTCATATCTTTCCCAAGACTATTACTTCAGTAGCCCTTTTAACACAATATTTCCTGAAACATCACACTAACCCACTACAGCAAAAATATGAAAAAAATAGCTGCATTTCTTATCCTTAGAAACTCTCAAATTTGATCCAGTAGTAATACTAATTTCCTTGTTATAAGAAGGAAGATCGAAGGTACATTTGTTGTGTGAGATTGAGGTAATGTACCTCCACCATTCAGTATTTTCTGGATGATCACCAAAAAAATTTATTATCTTTGATAATAACACTAAAGATACAAATAGGAATTAATTATGAGTAAATCATGAAAATGTTTTAATGTATTTATAATGCGCCAGAAGTGGAAGGGAAGCTGAACTGTCCATGTTTTTGGCATACTATGTGTTCAGCTGAAATGAAAACAAAATCAAGGAATTATTTCTTACTTCGAACCCAAAAAATTGAACACTGAACACTAAATTCCAAATAAGCAAGCAAATTTAAAATAACATCAAAATAAAAAAAGATACTCATCTGCAAATAAAAAACCCTTCATTTTTAACATACTCTTTTTCAAATCATACAGAACTAATAAAAATACTACGTAGATATCACCCAAAACCATTTGACCCATTTAAATACCACAGTTGGTAGCTAGATAAAGATTAGATAAAATTAGGGAGATGTCTTAAGTCAAGAGTAACGCAATACATGCCTGTTCCTTTCCCCTCTAAGAAGCATAAATTACCAACTGATGTCTAGTTTTAATGCTGAATAGCAAAGTACTACAGAACTGATAAACAGCCACTTTGTTTAAACAAGCATTAGTTTGTCAGGTCAGGCTGTAAACAAAATAAAATCATCATGATGCACAATATATTTCATAATGCAATAAAATAACCTTCGTTAGTAATAATCAAGAAAGGAACACTACCAATTAACATTAACCACATTTTACCTAATTCAAAATCGTTTCACAGTTTCATAACTTAAATTTTCGTAACTTCATCTTTAAATAAGAGAGTAATTAATTACAGGCGTTGTTCAAACATTCAGAAAACCCATTTAATTCATTTCACTTATAATTATTCTCCTAACTTCCATTATAAATGTCCTAACAGCTGTTCAAGGTAAAAACTAATCTCAATTTGGTAAACTATGTTATTTCATCATTTTAAATTTTGTATTTTTTTCTATAAAAATTTGATAATGAATTAATTATTAAAGAAAAGTGGATTATATTTATATTACAGAATTGAATGATAGCAAAATTAATTTTTTCTATTTTGTAGGCATATATAAAGATGACAACTCAAATTATAATTGCATATTTCTCCTGAACACGTTTCACTTGATTTACTGGATAATCAAATATATTAATCTTTTCATAATGATAGTAAATATACTGTAAATCTTACATGGTACAAAGTAATCACAAAGAAAAATAAACCAAAATCAGATGTTGGTGTTATTATTCAGTTGTCATTTACTAACATGTTACAGAATTCTACCTTCTCCTAAAGTATATAAATAAATAAATATATATGTATATATAATAATTTATTTTTTGGGCACACAAATACTTTGAAATTTTAATTAACAATTTGAATATGCTCTATGAAAAGGGTAGCAAATGTGTTTTTTTATTTCCTTGTAAAAACATTTTTTTTAATTTTAAAGCATGTTTGTTTCTACACATATTTTAATTGTCTCACTTATAACAGGCTTTAATTGATTTACTTAGTTATTGTTATATCATAATTGAAGAAATTAACCTTGAAATACCAAATAATATATTTGCCAGTAAAGTTTTACTAATGCTACTTCTAGGGTTTAACTGCCAAGTGCATAGCTACTACAAAAGAAATTTCAAGTTATCATGTAAACAAGTGCAAATTTTCTTTTCAACTGGAAAGAGGGAGAAACTCCTGTTTATAATCAAACTTAAAACAGTACTACATGGACAAATATCTCAGCACTGCAGATAAATTTTAAGCTGACTTATATTATTATAAATTGATCATGTTTATTTTCATAAATTTCTATTTGCATTAGGTTAAATTATGTGTTTACATTCATTAAATATGTGTTTACATATTCATTGTCAGGTTTTAAAACAGATTGCAATTTATTGTGTTGTACAAATTTGTTATTTATAATACCAATATTACTGACAATGTTTTACTGGATGTTATTTTTATTTACAGTAGATAATGTATTTGGAGGCATTTTGTGAAATAAATGAACACAAATAACACTATATTACACTTTTGTTATGCTGTTTGCTTGTACTCAATTGGGCTGCTGCTGAAGTTTCTTATTTATAAATTTCTATTGATTTTTTATTATTAATTATTGTTGCAGTTATAAATTCTTCAATAATTGTTATTATTATCTTGTAATTTTTAATGACATTTAACAACTTTTTAATTAATAATTTTTATAACAATTTCACTACATTAATACAATTGATTACTTCAGAGAATAGGCACAATAAACATATTAAAATATATTTATTGTAGTTATATTTATAAACAGTATATTATGTAATCTACAAATTAAGACAGATAATATATTTCATTTTTAAAATATTATTTTTTATTTAATGACTTTTTGCTTCTTTTTAGAACATATGGTTTCCAATTTTAAAGAAAAAAATTTATTCTGAATGATTAATCTTTTTTTTTCTTTATTAACAGATTTTCAGAAACATAATTTAAACTATTATGTTAAGCAACACAGACAATCAATACCACAATACCAGTAATGTAACTTTGCATGTTAAGTAAAGAACATATTCTATCTAAACTATAATTATAATAGGCTTATGGATGATTTATGCATTAGTTGTCTTCAGGGTTATCTGCACACAAAATAGCATAAAAATTCACAATTAAATAACCATGAACTGGAACTAATAGTAAATACAGTAATTTAATCAATTTATTTTATCTAACAAAAAAGTTGTTTTCAGATACAAGGTACAATTTCCAAACAACATTTAACAGTTTAGTGCATCAAAAACATATTTCTTCTGCATAATGCATTGAATACCAATGACCACTTTCCAGTTGAATCTGGATGAAAACATTTTAATTCAATTGGTTCTGTCATATGAAAGTCTATTCTGTGGTTGCTCCACAGGTTCTGAATAAAAAGGTATAAACTGCAGTATACACTTGAGTCCATCAATATTTTGAGGCATTCCTTAGATCATGGTTATTTGCATTTGCCTTGTTTATTTGTTACACTAGGGTTTGATCATACTCTTTGATTCTATTCATTTCTTTTTCCTCAAGGTGTTTTACCGGTTTTGGTTACATACCCCACTAAATCCATACTAATAATCTGGGAAGACATGTAAAGTTAGTTATGTTTGAATTTGTGGGGATGGCAGAAACTATGGTCATGTACAGGATGGTTCTTTCTCTTGTTACCATACAAGAAGCTCATACTGGAACTAAGTCATCTGTTGGTAGGTAGTTATTGCTGAAGTCAGGTGTCTAAAGGTGATAAAGTTCTTATTGCTAAGGAGTTTGTAAGCAAAACATAAAATTCAAAAGCAGCATTTTAATGTTTCAGAAAGTATAAGTAAAATTTCACAAGCTGCTTCTACAAATAAAATTAAAAAGAAGTATGTAAAGTAAAACTAAGGGAGACATTAAATAACACTTCTTAAGAAAAAAAAAATGATTAACTTCAGTTAATCAATACTTGCAAATAATCACTTCTACATATACTTCAAAACTGCCAAAATGTAGCCTCATATCTGAACAGGATAACATCAAAAAATGCATTATAAAAATAAAAGTAGATAATACTAATGGCAGCAATAAAAAATACTAAAAGACTGCTTTCGTGTAAATTACAATTATTTTAATATAAGATTAAGCCGCTAAAAAAGGATAAGCTTATTTCAGATATTAAAAATAATCTAATATCAACAAGTCAATGGGTGTAAATAAAACATTTAAAAATAAAAACTGATAAATCAAAATTATCACCACAGATTTAATTACTAGCCACATTTATTTGTAATCTAAGAATAAATGGAATATTATACCAGCTGTAATTAAGTTTTCTAGGAAGGAATAAATTAATCTATTTCAGTTAAGTCAACAATTAATATATATTTTGACGAAAGCAAACTTTCAGAGTTGCACGAAGATGAGAGTAGTATGATGGATCACAAATAAATCTATTCATAATGCTTTGTTCAAGTACTCTTTGTTTGGAGTATCAAAATAAAGTTTATTAACTGATGTAATTGTATAACATAAAAACATTTTTTTTTTAGTGAGCAAAGATGTATGAAAGTCGCCCTTTAAAAGTAAACAATTAATTACAAAAAGCTCTGTTTCTCGTATGTAAATATACATTTTTAAAATAACAAAACTTAAGTTAAAAAAAAAATTAGAATTAATGCATATTAACAAAATGACTGTATGACAATTAATAAAAAAAAGACAAACAGAAAAATAAAAATCTAAATAAAAACTCTGTGAAATAACATTATGAAAATACATTACACAACTGTTAAAAAGTAAACAGAAACTTTAAAATTTGAACTACTGTACTTGCTAACTCTATTCATTAATAGTCACTGTCAGTTGTCAAGACAAGACATTTATTTTTACTCACAGCATTCCAGAACATGTTGTGCAAACAAAAGATCCAATTGTTACATTTACATAGGTAGGTCCTCTCTGATGACAGTCGAAACATTGTTTATTAGAAGGTAAAGAAACTAATTCACGTAAAATTTTTAGATGATACTCGTCTAGTTTCTTCTTACCGGAAGCCATGTTTATTCACTGAATTCAGTGCCCGTTACAAGTAAATATCTATTCGTGTAAAGGTTAAGTTTTCCCTTTGCAATAAAGTAAACGGGTAATTTAAGGAAAAAATAAATTATTATTAAAAGATATGTACACAACACTTTATATCTACAAAAATTGTTTAAGATATTTTTTTCAATAAAAAATAAAAAATAGAAATAAAAAAATTAACTTGAATATAAAACGAAAACTTCGGTGATATTAAGATAACATTTCGTTCCAACCATATGTAAACATAACCATGTTGGTTACTGATCTATGATGATAATAAGGTTATGCAATGTAATAATGACAAGTGACGTTTATTCAGTATTATGTGTGATCCAATCTGTTAAAATAATGTTTATCAGTAGATAGCTGTGACTATTCACTTTAACTGGTACCATAAAAAATGAAACTAAACTATATTAATAAAAAGATACTTGCTCCCATGGTTAGAATAGGTACTTTACCTATGAGATTGTTATGTTTAGATTATGGCTGTGATATAGTGTATTCTGAAGAACTTATAGACTGGAAGATTGTACGTTCTGAACGTCGGATAAATGGTGAGTTAAGACCTTTTATCAATCAAACAATTTTATATTTTCAACAAACACAATGTCATCAGCTGATTGTTTCACTTGTTAAACATGATCACTTTTATTTCATTATATTTTCGTGCGTTTCTTAATTATTATTATTGTGAGGTACAAACTGTCCATTTTTTTTATTTGTAACCGAAAAAAATAAATGTGATTTATTTTTCTGTATATGGTTACCGTGATATGGTTAAAAAATAAGTAAAGTTGTTTAGGTCTTAAAATAGGAGGTATAAAGTTAGGCATTATTACATGGAGTAATGAAATTAATCTGTTACAAATTATTGATAGTTTTTATTGTGAAAAATAAGTATTAAAATAATTTATTGAATAGCTTATGGATTTTAACTGGCTGTTTGATAGACATATTTGAATTGCCTTGTAAAAACAGAGCAACTGATTTTACATAGGGTAAATTTTTATCAGCAGTTGTTTTGCCTTGTAAAAGATGCTGTATTTTCTGTGCTTATTTTTTATACCAAAAGTTAGCATAAATGTATATTTGAAAATATTACTATTAAATCACCATTTGAAGGAAAAACAATAGTCCTGGATTTTCTTTTATTCATTCATCACAGTGTTAATACCATGTTAAAAGTTAATTGCAGATCGCTAAGTCAGACTAGTTACATTGTAATACTTTAGCTCTTCAATTCTAGCCCCTGTTCATTATTATTTATTACATTCTGATTAATAACTTATCCAGTGATGTTAGTGTGTAATAAGCTACATGAACCAAGATCACGGCTGCTGATTGGCCCTGCAACAAAGCTGGACAGGATATTTTGAGTCCCTCAGAATATCATGTAAACTATTCCAGTTCTTTTCACTGGAAGACATGGGTGAATAATTATGTAATAAGGGAATGAAAGGAGAGTAATTGCAAAATATGTAACTGACCTAAGAAAATAACAAAACTTAATAGGTACCCAGGTACCTGTATTATTCTTGCCCATAATAGTATATAAAAGGTATAATATTGTTGACATGCTGACAACCATAAAAAGTTTATAACTTTTTACATATTGCTGAATATTGAAAGATACTAGGATAGTATTATCTACTGAAGAATTTATCTACTGAAGGTATTCTACTGAGAAATAACTAGATGAGATAAACAAACGCAGTAAGACTTAATCTTGGTAGAAGATGGCATCCACTCCACCTATAATCTTTCAGCAGATTATCTTTACAGAGAGTACATTACTGATTAACAATTTTATACAGTATATCTTACATTTGTACTGAAATTAATTGCTGTAGTTTCATTTTATTGTTAATAGCTGTAGCTGTTAACAAGAAAAGTAATATTTTTAAAATTTTGCTTTAAAACAATTAACAGATTAAAATTAGTTTAACTGTTGGCCTACAGGTTTGTCAATATGTAAAAAAATATTTTGTGATTTAAGGTAGATGTCATTTCATTAGTTCAACAGGATCCTGGAGACCTGTTCTACTCAGGTGTTTTGTAAGTGACCATAATATCCCATGAAAAGTCCCAACATCCTGCAGGATCACAACCCCTGTTATTGTCATCTTTATAGTAAACTAGACTGTCCTGAAAAAGTGTTCCCCTGATTAATTAGTCACCTTCTAAATATATTAATCTGGAATAGGGTATATGGATGCGATCAGATAGGTGTACCAAATCCAAGACAGTATACCTAACTTTTCTAAAAGTATACTTATACTTTTAAAGATAGATTACCTAACTTTTCTAGCATAGTTTCTTTCAGAGGACTCCAAAGTTTACTGCGTTCCAGACTGCATGCGGTAAGTTTGGTTTTACCCATCATAAAAGATGCCTATGGTAGCTTTCAGAGCTACAGCAATCTTGCAGCTTGGGAAGATGTTACCAGAATCATGGCCATGTAGCCTATAATAGATCCAGATGAATCTTTCTTTTAATTGTAGAGATTTACAGTTATTTTAGTTTATTTACAAATGTTAGTAATCTTAATTTTTACTTAATGATCTAAGTATGATTTGTAATCATAGATCACAAAACTGCTTCATAAGTGCAGTTCACAACAACAAGTTCATATTTTACCACATCAACCTGGATCACCAAAAATATTAGTTTAGCTCTCAGCAAGATGTTGGTATCTGGTAATCTAGAATAACAATTAAAAATTAATCAATCATTCCAAAGGAGTTACAGTATGCTACAATCAAGTACATGGAATAATGATATTCTGCTAGGGTTTTCTGTTAGATTATTCAAAAGATAACATAGTAACAAAGAAGTAAAAATGAAAAAATGATGCAAAAAACTTATTTCTTTACTTTCCCATTAGTAGAAAATATTGATTTGTTGTTTAAATTGAGCCTGTATTATATTTTATAAAAAAATTATTTAAATCAGTATGATGTTTTTAAAAGACAATATTCTTCACATGTTTGAAAAATTATATAAAATGATTAAAAATGTAAAAATTTTCAGTTGTTTTCTTTTGTTACATTATTAAATATTAAAATTTTAATTTCTTAAGGACCCTTCTGTTTAACAAACTAATAATAATAATTTTTAATAATAAATCTTCTTTATGAATGTATTTAAGGTATTTTTGTGTTGTTTTCCATCAGCTCCAACTGAATTTACTCTTTACACTTGAGTCTGTTATGATTTTACTACCACCAAACATTTCTGGTATTATTTTATGGTCACATTTTGACTTTTTATACCCTTCAGTGAAGAATTTGTTTACATATTTTTTACTCATTACTGTATTTTTTTTAACCTCCAGGACCACTGTTAGGTATTGCTTCAGTTCAGAGGATGAGATGAATGACAAGTAGTATGTGAAAATGCCATGCCTGACTGGGATTTGAATCTGGAATCTCTGGTTGAAAGGCCGAGATGCTACCAGTCGTGCCATGGAGGCCGGCACTGATTACTGTATTACAGTGCATTACAGTGTAGTTTTGACATTCATAATATAATTGACTCTCTCTGACAGTTGAAATTTGATTGTTTTATAGGAGCACATCTTTAAAACATAGATTGATCCACATTGTAAAGTGTAGATAGCAGAATGATATAGGAAAGCATCCCACACCCTTGCTCTTATTATTTATTAATGATCTTTCTCAAAATATCTTATATCTTTTTTTTACTATGTTCCTGGATGAACTCTTCGTATCTGTATTCAAAGATAATATTTTTGTTAATGATACTTAATCATTAATAAAAAAAACTACAAAAATTTCTGTATTAGAAATTAAAAAAATCATCTACTGCCTAACTCAAATATAGATAAAGCTGTTGCATTATACTTTAGATTTAGTATTGCTAATAGTATGGATAGTATTCAACTTAATGATAATGGAATACCTTAAATAAATCCTATTAATGGATAATTTTCATTTTGTTGCTCACAGTATGCGGTATCTGAGTGTCTTATTAGACGATAAATTTTCATGGAGCGATCAATGATACTATTGTATCATAATACTATTTGTAAATAATTACAATATTTCTAGCTCCTTTAAAAAGTTGGAACAAGTTTTTAAGATAAAAAAAATAAGTTGTCAGACATTTGTTTGGCACCCAAAGAAGTGTTTTTGTGAAATTCAGACAGTACTTTGATATTCAAGAAATAGCCTTATGCTTCTGTTGCTGTAATCAATTACTTGCCATCCATTAAGATTTTCCCATCAATTTATTTATAAAAATTATTAATAATTTTTTTATTGCCACAAATTTATTTAAATTTATAAATAAGATCATTCCATCAATTTTATTTTATTTTTAGAATTTAAAGATTTTCATTTTCTGACCTGTATCACTTTTTCAATGAGTTTTAAAATAATATTAATTTTAAAAACATCGAGTTTTCTGCATCTTCATTTAACATATACAAACAATGTGCTTAAATAATTTTTGAGCATATTTATTTAGTTTCTTCACATATTTGTCTTGAATTCATATCTATAAATTTGGTGCATACATATACGCAAGCATTCTCATTCCATTCTTTATGTAATAAATATAATAATGTATAATTATGTACTGATTGAATTTTTTTTTTTTTTTAACTAGATGTCTTTAATATTTTGAGTTATACTTTAAAATATTGTTGTTAATGTTTAATATATTTAATGTTTATATTGTTGATAAAACAAAAATATATATAATTTATTTAATTTCATTGTCATAAATATGTGTTATTTTACACAACATTTTAAACTTCTGTATTTTGTAATTAGAAAAATTTATAACTGCTTGCTAAATTTAATGCTAATATTTGTTTCAGATATTCTTGGAACAGTTGATTTTGTGGATAAAAGTGATGGAGCAATTGTATTCAGAACATGTAGCCGAGAAAAGGCCAAAGTTGTTCTGCAGATGGGTACATCTGATCCACAAAGAGCCCTTGAAGCTGCTAAACTTGTGTAGGAATGTTTGTACTCTATATTTAAGTAGAATGTTACTATTAAATAATTACAGAACCCCTGACTGGGTATAAACCCCATGTTACCCCATGTGGTATAAACCCCATGTTTTGATGTTATCAAAGTGCTATTAACATGCCCATTGAAAGTATTTATGAAAGAAGAGGAGATAAAGTATTTCAAAATTTACTTCTTCTTAGCATTTACCCAGGCTTACTTAAGATTAAGAATGATTTTGATTCCTTATTTTTAAAAAGAAGTCAGTATTCTATAAACTCATATTTATTTATAGTAAAATTTGGTCTTTTCTTTTTTTTCAGTATCAATCTGAAATTATTATTAAATTATATCTAATGATTCAAGTTAAATTTATTTTAAATTTTATAATTGAAATTTTATAATGGTTTTTGAAATAAATCTGAAAACAAGAAACCCCACGAAAACTGAATACAACAAATTTCATTTAAAATCTAATACTAGATTTTAGGCAGTTTTCCTTGTTAACAATCATCATCTATGATGATGGATACTGAGGAAATGCTATATGTTTTAAAAAATAAATTAAAAAACATAATAAATAAATGAAGTAATAATGATTAGAAAAAACAAACAGTATTATAAAACGAATGAATCCAAGAGTTTATAGAAAATATATATGCTGGGTGCGATTCAAAAGTAAGGGCCAGTCGGCAACAAAATGAGACAGTTGAAAAAATGAAAAATTTAGTAATGATTTAAAATTCTTACATATAGTACATACTTAATTTTTGTCCATAATCACCATTTTGTTTGAAACACTTTAGATAAGGTGAAACAAGCTTCTTCAAGCTTGAAAAAGTTTTTCTCGCTTTTGTATTCATACATTCAATATCATCAGTCAAAATACTAGGACTGTCACTTCCCTCTTTGTCAAGAATGTTTGAATGTCCATAAGCTCACCATTGCCTCGCTTTTCTTTTGCTCATTGTGGTGTGCCCATATATTTCAGATAGTATAGATGGTGAATTTCAGCAGAATTATGTCCTCTTGTGTTTAGAAATGTAGATACTGATTGAACTTCACAACTGGCAGGATTTGCTATTACCACACTCATCTTGTTATACTGTCTTGCAAAGGCAAACCATATGTGAACTGACAGCAGTGTGGCAGTTACATGCCCAACAAACCACTTAAAGCTACTGCATATGCAGAAACCAGTCAGTGTTACCAATCACTATTTATAATTGATCAAACT
Source organism: Lycorma delicatula (assembly GCF_047948215.1). NCBI lineage: Eukaryota > Metazoa > Arthropoda > Insecta > Hemiptera > Fulgoridae > Lycorma > Lycorma delicatula. Next base: position 22,900,080 of record NC_134456.1, on the reverse strand, counting down.
TTACTTTTGAACTGGACCTTGTACAATGGTAGATTTACTACCTTAATAAGATAGTAACTCTTCATTCTATACAATGCAAGATAATAGCAAAACAGGTGTCACTTGGTCTGGAAGCTTATTCCTGAGAAATGAATTTTATTAAAAAGAATACTGCTGAGTTTAAATGATTTTATCAGAAAATCCACTAAAAACATAAAAAAATTAGTAGACAAGGAACTTTATAAACACAGTAAACACCTTCAGTAATACTTGTAATTAATTAAGTAATATAGGAATGCAAACTTTATTTTAAACTTTGGGTAAAAATTGAACATTTTTGTCCATATTGCAACAAGGTGAAAAATAAAAAAAATGTAACTTTAATGTTGTAGTTACATCTAGAAAATTGGTCTCTTCTCTTCAGAAATGCTAAAGCCATTAAAACAAAGGATATTCATTAATTTGTAAAAACAATAATTGCAGTTTAAGATGTATAGGGCAACTAAAAGAACCAATGTAAATAAGGGAGCATTGCCTCATTTAAATATAAATGGTCAGAGAAATTGGTGGTAGCTCAACGTTGCCTAGAAACTAGTCACAGAATTAGTTTAAAGATGAATTTCAAAAAATGGCCATAACAGGAATTAGATATTTAGGAAACTTGACTTAAAAGTGCTCCAAAAGCTTATTGTTGAATAATGATGGGACCAGTAATTAAAATAAAAAAAAAAAGTTTATTTTAAAGGTTGTTCGTTAGAGGCTGTAATCTGTTTGATTGATTTTAGGGTTACACTACCTCAATTCTTTTCTTTTTTTTTTTTAGATAAATCTTATTTATCCAGCCCTACATAAAGGACATGTATTGAGTTGTAATGGGCAGTGTGAGTTAAAATTATCAGTAGTTTGTTGGTTATTGAGCAAACTTTACAATTTCAATTGGAATTGCCGAAAGTGACCAGTTTCTTTTTTTTTTCAAATATTGTTAGATACTTTCATTTTATAGTGTTTAGTAAATATTTTTTAATTGTTATTTAATATTTATTGTTATTTTTTATTTAATCTTTTTAAAATTTTTTAATGAGTATATTATGTATTTTTTCTATTCGTATTACTAATGAATTAATTGGAAATGACCAGCTGGTTTTATATTTAAGTAAAATTTGTTGGGATCAGTTTTTGAGCCTTTTCTTATTTTACAATTTATTTAAATTTTATGTTGATTATTATCAATATTTATGTTTATTTCATTATTAAATACTTCTAAAGTTTATTTTAATTATTTTTGTTAGTATTTTTATTTATTTTCAGTAAATAATAATATTTTAAGTATTATAACTCTTCTCAATATGTAATTTTATTATAAAAGTTGAAAATTGTTACAGAAAAACATTTTTAAATTTTTTTTGAAATTCCTAGAATTAGTGAATATTTCTTTAGGTGAATATTTCCTAAATATCATCTTTGTTGTGCATTATTATGTTTTCATTATTCATACTGGGAGACATTGATTCTGAAGACTTGAACTACATATTCCTAGTTTCCAGAGGAAGTTCAGCCAAGTAACTTGGTGGAATGTTTTCTAGGAAATGGTAATAAGTCTCACTGTTCAACTGTGCTGGCAAAAAACATGGACCAATGAGTAAATTGCTGATAATACAAGCCTAGAAATTTTTGAAAATGATTACTGCATTTTCATGATGCAGATATAGCTTTATAGAATGTTCGAGCGGTCACATGATCAACTTGTTCACAAAAATACAATCTTTCTTATATTGTCCTCTGAGACTTTCTCAATATATTCCAACATCCTTCTTCCAATAACAGCATTCTTGTGCTTTTCAGTCTATCTCAATCATGAGTTCTAGTTGAAAAGTTTCTGGTTTCTCTAAACCTTTCATCAGAATTACCAAAATTTTTCACTTGGCAAATGGTAATTAGGAAAACATTCTACATACAGGCAGCATGCTTCAATGCAATTGAATTCTGTTAAGTCTGTTTATAAGATGCATGTCTGCCATTTCAATATGAGAATAATAAACTTCCATTTTCAAAAAGTAAATTACAAATAAAAAAAAACTGCTCTCAAAACAATTTAACCAATAATTGTATTATTATTGTAATCAATAATAAATTGTAAAAATAGAACAAGAGATAAATATTAAAAAAACGACTGCCAAAAAACATTGCTCTTTATTAAAACATTCCTCTTTGTAGGATAATTACTAATATAGGATAATTAAAGAATCTGCAGGTGACAATTTTGTATATAGTATTTGTATGTAGTTTCATTTCATTATTAATCATTGTTTCTCTAATAACGATCAAGATATAAAAGATTCAAAAATTGATGTGGCTGCTATTCTGAAATTTGGAATTGTGTTTATTCTGAAATTTTTTATTTATTAGATAAAACTGGTGCAAACATATATAACAAATTGATCTTAAGTTGTAAATTTTTCTTATAAAACAGAAAATGCTACACAGAAGGAAAACAAAGCAAAAATCACATATTTTTTTTTGTAGAACATTTCTTTATTCAGTTTATATGTATTATCTGAAAATGAATAGCCAGATACACTTTTTGTTACACTCTATATGTTGTTATGCTGTAAAAAAATACTTTAGTTTTATCAGAAATATTTTAAATTTGGTTTATATTTCTTGTTGACTAGTTCAATAAATGTGTAAATATTTTAATCTAAGTAATATTCTGTAAATGATGCTTTAATACTGTAGTTTACTTATAAAAAAACTAA
>NC_134456.1:20369142-20479745 GCF_047948215.1 Lycorma delicatula | reverse complement strand
TTTTAACGTAATCGAATTCTGAATTTTCATTTGTGTCGTACGCCACCAACAGCGGTTGGGTATCATCATCACAACCATCGGCGAAACAATCTACCTCATCACGACCTCTGAAGAAAAGTCCTCCGTCCGTCGCTACATTAGCTGTTACTCTTCTTCTTTCGTTTGCGGCATACACGTTTACAGCGAGTACGTTATTTTTTCGATGCGACGTATTGAGATTTTTTAACACGGACGCATTCAAATTCATATTCGACGAACGATTTAATTTGAACGCCTTTACATTACCGTCGTCACCGTAGAATCCAGAAAACAGTACTTCTTTGCTGTGAATAAGTGCGATAGCTTGTTCACCGCATTCAAATTCGCAATAATATTTTCGTCCATATCCGAAATCATCATCATTGAAAACCACTCTTATGGTCAAGTTATCACCGTTTTTATCAAAATGATGTTCAGATAAATCGACAATATATACGTAACTGTGTTTTAATTTAAAACACATAGTCGTCAGTTGTTGGTCACCGACGCGCACGCGTACATCTTCTTCACTAAACTGAATCATGTTTATAACTCGAACGTTTCTCAACGAATAAACTGCTTCACTCAGTTACACTGTATTTATAAGCTCCTCCCCACCACCACAACTACCACACCCTGCTATCAACGAATCAGAATGTCACAACCTCCCCTCCACAATTCGAAAAAAATTCATCTGATAGGTATGGTGATATCCTGGCAAGTGCATTTTGTATGATTTGAAGCTACAATTTTTCTATGATACATTTTCAAAGTGTTATTAATAAACTGTTCTGTTATGTTAATTTCGACTATCACCTTTTCGATACCATCAACATCTGGTTGGCATACGAATTCAGGACTCTGACAACAACCCGAACCTATATCACAACGATGTAGAACAACATAAACCGGTCTGAAAATAAATCTTTGAGAATTTAAATCTTTCGAAAGACTCATTACCGGTACGGATCTTTGTTGCGGTACTTTACACCGAAAAGCTAACGTTTGCATATACGTTTCGTAGAATAACGAATGGTGACACTCTACAGTAGTTATAATGTAACACAAAATCTGTACACACAATAAAATATTCATTTTCCCGATGTTCATCCGTTCACACCAAATGCAGAAGTAGGAATAAATTTATTGTCGTTAGCAGACGACTAAGACGCCCCTCGTGAGAAATTTTAAAAACAAAGAACTAAGATCGTTTTTGTTTAAACACTCTCCTCACCATTTGCAACATAATCCGATAGTAGATAAATCTATTACCACATCATGTCGCGGGCCTTGGAACCACTACATTCAATAAATGTAAAAAAATATCGTTTTTTTTTTGTTTAAAAAAACAATAATTAGTTACAAATTTATTGATGGGGGTTTAAAGTGTTTTTTGTTTTGTGTATGTATGTGTAATTTTGTGTTGTTTGTTTAATGTGTTGTTGTCCTGAAAAGGACAGTTTGAATAGCTACCTGGTATTACTCGAATACCACATCGAAGGCTTTTCCGATGCGTCCTTTGAAGACGAGTTTCAGCTTCATTTCAGTTATTGTCTCAAATTCGTCCTCTTTTAACGTTTCCGCAAACCTTCTCGGCAAATATACATTGAACATGGTTTCCTCACCATCGCGTAAACGACACACGATACTTTTGCCATACCGCGTTGCAATCTTTCTTAACCATACAACCTCGTACGGTTTCCCAATCGTAAGATCACCAACGCTCTTCGTCTCTAGGTTGGTTGCAACAAGACGCTTATTCAAATTGTGAATAAAATTGTTTCTTCCGTCAGTCATTATAATGTTGTTATTTCTTCAAACGTTAGCTCTAGAATGAGACTAGGACGGTTACGAATGTCTTTTTATACCCACAAATCTGCTTATCAACATCCGCATTCGGTATTCCAAGAATCGACGAATAATATTAATTTTAATTTTTTTATCAAAGCGATAAATAATTCCACGAATTGCATTTATTTTAATTTCTTATCTACTAACCACATCCGGTCGAGCCAATTATTTTTTCTTATCGAAGCGATAAATAATTTTTTATTCTTATCGTCACGATAAATAATTCCACGAATTGTATCTATTTTTAATTTCTTATCTACTACCCACATCCGGTTGAGCCAATTATTTTTTTCCTTATCAACGCGATAATAATTTTTTTCTTTCCATACCACAAGCCAATTATTTTTTTTTTTTTGTTCTTATCGACACGATAAATAATTCCACGAATCGTATTTATTTTAATTTCTTATCTATAACTTGCGTTCAGTCGTATCATATAAAAATTACTTTTATCACGTTCACTGAACGCTATTCACAATGGATCTTGTTACCGACGAGCAATTTATATTGTACGACATAGAGTGCGATAATAAAGAAAATATCGATCCAAATATTGGTGAGATTTTTCAGTATTTACAAACTTTAACAAACAATAATAATCAATACCGAAGACCTATAAAGAAAAAAAAGAATAAAGCAAAAAAGACTGTTACACAAAATTATAATTATGTACATTTAAGAATTTAATTGATTTAAAGCCTCTCGAGTAAAGGTACATTCGCGTTGTGAGAGGATGAGAGAAATTTTATAAGTCTCTTAAAAACCTTTACCACCACCACAAAAAAATAAATTTGTTCGAGTTGCGTTTCCACACCACCCAAGAGGTAGCAACTGCAGCGCGTTGAGATTTTTTTTATGCGAGTGATATCTCTCCCCAATAGGCCTACAAACACTCGTGCAAAATTTTACAAACTTATTTTTATATCCTCGTTGAACTCGTCAACGTCACCGTTGGCGAGTTTTTTCTTTCCATAATAAGTTAATTTCATCGAATGATTTTTTACAACGTTCAATTCATCGTCGGTAAATCTGTTTGTATACGTCTTTGGTAATAAGGTTTGAAAGCTTTCCGGTTCATCCGATTCGCTGTCGTACAATATTACGCAAATACGGAGTTCGCCGTATTGAGTAAATATTTTTCTCATTTCCAACAGTACGTAGCTCACACCGATATCAAGATCGGTCAACCTCCTGAACGGCATCTTCTTTAGAAAACAATATTCATCGTTGAAAACGTTAATAAATGCTACGGCGTCCATCTTAACATTCGCAGTGCTCAAACTCGAATGGCAATTGCAATTGTGATTTACCTTCTTACCCCCTATTTCCACGACAATTTTGAAAAACAACCGATAGAGTTCGTTACTATCGATAACTGTACAGGCGAACGGACTTTCCCATAACACTTCGTATTTATTTGCACGTACCATAGCGTGCATTTTTTTCACGTTTTCAATAATCAGTTCGCACGAACATAAGTATTCTGGTAGACCACGACCGCAATAGTCGAATTTCTTACAATCGAAAGCATGTATTTCATCATTAACATCGTAGTGGGTGGTAAGCATCATAAAACAATATTTGCAAATATACGATGCAATAAACCTCAATTCGTTTACCGAATCGCTAAACGTTTTCATCGCTACTATATCGAGTCGTCACTATAATTAATATAATGTCTACACAAGCCGTCTACAGTATCTATTTTTAAACTGTCTAAATATTCTTGTAAACCGTCGTGAAGTTCAGCGTAAGTGGCGTCGTAATTGAAAACCACTCTAATCGTATTGAAACGGTGTATGTCTGCGGTAATTCTTGTTGCGTGAGGAAACGCAGCAATTGTAAGTTTCATAAGATGACGCAACGTTCTTACGCGGCGATTCGGAAAAAATCTAATCGTCCACACCGATGCGGCTATGTCAACGTCCATCGCTAAACTGCGGATGGAATTACACATCGGAAGGACTTTTATGGAGAAAAAATGCAATAGGTTTACTATAAAACACTCTCCTCACCATTTGTAACACAATTGATAGTGGATAAATCCAATATCATATCGTGTCACGGGCCTTGGAACCACTACATTCAATAAATGTAAATAAATATAGTTTTTTCTAAATTAAAAAAAACAATAATTAGTTACAATTTATTGTATGGGGGTTTAAAGTGTTTTTTGTTTTGTCTACGCGTGTAATTTTGTGTTGTTTGTGTAATGTGTTGTTGTTGTTGTCCTGAAAAGGACAGTTTGGGAAAGACGGAGAGGTGACTAATTGAAATAGATTTTTATATAGCCAGTCACCGCTTGTCTACACATCCCACATGGAAGGTTGTGTTGTATTAAATAGCGTACACAATCTATGCAGAATGTGTGACCGCACGGTAGTATCGTTGCTCCTACACGTGCAATCAGACATATTTTACATCGCAGTGTACTGGTCAAATCTTCATCTCGTATAACACCTCGTTCTACTGCACATTTCACATTTCTTAATACCTCACTAAGCGATTCTAAAAACAGTACATCTGCACCCTTCACACTTGAGATACTGCGCACCAAGTTTCTAATACTGGAAATCACTCTTGCTTTAGCAACTTCGAATGATGTCGATGTTCTCTCACCCATGTTCGTCTGATGTGCAGCTGTGTTGTGAAATGAATGATGTAGTGAGCAGAGCGACAAATATATATACCTTATCAGTGCGACTGTTATGGACTGTACTTCCTGTTATTTCCCGCTTGTTATTTTAAATTTAAAAAAAACGGTTACGTTTCCACACCACCCACGAGGTAGCAACCGTGGCGCGTTGAGATTTTTTTTTTTACATGAGTGAAATCTCTCCCCAATAGGCCTACTGTAAAACACTCGAATCTTTTTTTATATTTTTTTTATTTTTTTTTATTTTTTATTTTTTTTGTAAATGTTTGCAAGTGATTCAGTGCAAGCATAAATAATATTCCAGGCATAAAACCAAGATGGAAGGCAATAACTATAATTGAGATCTCTAACCAAAGATGTTGATTCATCAACATCTTGCAGCAGAATGAGCTCTACAGCGGTACTCGACGTGGAACAACATGTTCAAACGAAAGCGGTACGTTTTCCTTGATGCAGTTTTGACAACGAGTTGAGTGGTGATGCACATCCATCCTTTCGTTACACCAACAACATTTTACACACAATTCGTTGAAGGAATAGTAATAACCGTTTTTTGCCAATTCCTCTTTGTTTTCCGCGTTTGTGTTCGCAAACGATCGCAATCGATCGGCTTCTCTCACCAGATCCAACGGCTTTTTACACATCTTCAACCACTCCATGTAGAAACAACCGGTTTGTAACGCACATTTTCCACTCTCCTTGTGCGTGTGGTACGGACAATTTACGATATAATTTGAATTCGGTTTCGGTGCGCCGTCCGGTATCTGACGAACATCGTTATGAAACCGTCGCAAAAATTCCACTTTCTCCAGCCCTTTGGTGTGTATTGTGGCAAACTGCGAACATAACGCCTTCATGATATCGTCGTTGTAAACGACTTCGCCGTAATTCCAATCGATTTTGTGAAAATTCCTCTCCAACCATCCGGCCATCCGTTTGTATTTAGATGTCAACTCAGACTTTGGGTACGGTGATCGAAAGTGAAGAATCATATAGTTTCCATCACCGACAACAGCAAGTTCTTTAACTATAAACTCACCTCGTTTGCCGAGAAAGCCGTGATACTCGATAACTCCTTCCATGACGATCGCTCATCCGTGTATGAGGATGGCGATATGTAACCACCGACGATGTCTATGAAATCACAATGTTGGTGGGGGATATCCCTTCGTTCCCCTTATCCGCCTTCTTTTTGTCCTTCTTCTTCTTCTGCTTCTTATCGGTCTTGGTCTTTGTGATCGTGTGTTCAACTGAAGAAGGTTTATCATAAGATTTTTTACGCGGATTTCTCCTTTTGCGGATCTTCGTTGGTTTCGATTTAACCTCCTTCTCAGTCGGTTTCGTAACTTCAGGATGGCGATCGATGTTATGCAAAGAATCGTTCATGAATAGAAACGATTGAACGTCGTCTGGCGAATAAACACCACTTCCTTCCATGACGGATGCTCAACAACTACTGATTTGTGTACGCAGTCGGATTAAGCCTTTTTATACTTTCAAAGTAGAAGTGGTGGGGGTTACCCCCTCCACCTGTTCTTCTTCTTCCTCGTTTAGAGGACCATCATAGTCAGCATCATCATGTGCATGTAACGTTATGTTAGGTAATGAGATATTGGTAGCGTTTACCTTTGGTAACACTGTTGTCTTCGCTGAAGGTAATGATGATTTTACATTCACTATGGTTTTCCTCTTCAATGCGGTTTTGTCGATGTTTACCTTTGGTAACACTATTGCTTTTTCTGAAGGTGACGATGTAGTGTTGTTGCTAACTACGCCAGCAGGCACGTTTTTTGAAGATGATGGTGATACTGTAGCGTTGTAAAAAATGGACAAAACCTCCACAGACGATGAATTACACCATACTAACGGTATGTTAACCGGCGATTGTGCAGAAAAAGTCACTCTACACCGTATCGGTTTCATCGTTGTACAAGATTCATGCGAAAAGTCGCCCAGTAACAGTGTTACGATTATTCCAACTGCAATACCCGTTTTAAATACACTAAATGTTATCAGCCATTTCGTAAACTGTCGCCACGTTGACAATATTTGCTTTTTACGTTCCTCTTCCCGTCCACCACCTAATTGATCGATCTCAAATACCTCCCGCATTACATAAGTTTTTTCACTATTCCAGTGAGCGGAGTGTATGTGACGATGCTATCATGTATAATGAGACAGTAGGCAGTCGTATTGGCTGGTATATTGTTTTTGGTATCGAAATCGATACGTACATCTACTGTTCCCGTTTTAAGCGATTCGTTCTGACGAGAACAGTCGATAACAATTAACGGTACACTGGCCTTGAAATCCGCCAAACTGTAAGCGGGACATTCGTCCTCCGGTTTGTTATAATAGGCGGACCGAAAGCTGGCGAACATTTCATACATCATATTCACATCTCCCTGTAGATTGTCGTACGGATAGTACTGCGAATTCAAATACAGACGAACGTTTACCAACTCGCACATATCGAAGAGCGTCAATGATTTTGTAGCTTTATCCTTTCTGTCCGTCTGTAAACCGAATATCACGTATCTCGGTTTCTCCGTTTGCGCACATGTTTTTACCGTCCATGAATGTATGTTTGTTTGTGGTAGAGCCGGATATTCGTGGATCTGCCATGTACGAAAAGCAATCGCTAACGGTCTATCTCGTTCTACGACCTTCAACAATTGCAATCGCATCGTATCGGCAACGTGAACATACGGAATTTTCCACGCTATCTTAGTCACTTTCAACTTGGAATCAGGTGCCTCTTTGGAAGACACTAATGCGTTCACATCGCTGGAAGATCTAAGCAAGACCAATTCTTGTTTGACGTTCAATATTATGTGTTTGTAATCTTCGGCGAAACCCATCAGCATACGCAGCGGAACGTAGAAACAAAATCTTCCAGTGGTTTCATCTAAATCGAACTTATCCGTAGCTTTGAACTTCCACCCGAAGTTTTCCAAAATATTTTCTTCGCTTTTACGCAAGGAAAGAATATTCTTTATCGTTGTCGTTATTCCTAACTTTTGTACGCGACACATTTCCGCGCCGTTTATCTCGTATCGTATCTCCTCGAAGAGAAACGGTATCGCGTTGTTTGTTAAAGTCGATTCCGTTGCCTTTTTATCGCCTGCTTTAGTAGTTAACGCACCTTCGACCATCAAATAGCTTTTATGCGGTAACGTGTACACATCTTGTTGGTGTATCGGAATCCGGATTTCATCGTTGTTGTTGTAAGTCGACGAAGCGTACGGTAGATGGGTATGATATTCGTACTGTGTGATCGTGTTGTCGAACGAAACACTTTCACCGACGTCCAACATATTCGCTCCTATCGCTGCCATTACGATTCACCAAAACTGTAAAACCAAGTTTTCGAAGAAACAACACGTTACGCGATGTTAACGCTTTGGTGTTTGCACGTAGACTGATCGGTTTGCGTGACGTTTCGCTACTAGTACCAGCGCTATTGTATATTAACCCCATTTATCGGCTTTCGTTTTACTTCGTTTTCCTTTGTAAATGCAATCTCACCGTAACGGTTTCACCGCGAAAGTTTATCGGTTTTCCGTCTTGATCGGTAAACTTTATGGCGATCTCGTCTAAGCTCTTCGTATTCACCGGTAGATAGATTATATTCTTCGGCGATTCGATTATTTTGAAACCAGGCGGTACGCTTAGCGTGAATTCGTGCAACACGTGTCCCTCTGATCCGTTCGTATAAGAGCCTCGTATAAGGTTGCATTCGACCCGTACGGTGTTCACGTTGTTAATGGCGACTGGCTTCGATGACTCGTGCCATATATTCGCCGTCAAATTAGTTTTCTCGAACCCCAACAACGGTGCCAAACTATCCGTTGATGTCAAATCGATCGCGGCACTGCATTTAAGTTCGCATTTTAACGTGTTGTTATTCGGACGCATAAGTAAATCTATTTTGCTTTTGTCTTTGAGTTCATCGCTCAAGCGTTTGGCGATATCATCCACTTCGTACGATCCGGTCGCTAGTGTTAGCTTAATCGGTTTTTGAGGTTTCTTTGGTACAACAGTAAGTGTGTTGTTGATTCCCTCTTCGACATTTGGAATCGAGTTGTATGTGGTTAAGTTTATCAACGCCAATTCCCATTCGCCATCAGACAAATCCAATGACGGAAAGAATGTAGCGTGTAAGAACGACGTATTTCCACTTATGCAGAACATGTTTACCTGTAGACTGACGAATCACGACTGAGAAATTCAAGACATAAATGACCGCAGATAACCGTGTTTATATTCTGTCTGGCGTTATAATTGAAATTTATAATCGAATCGAGTGGAAAATAACGCATCAATTCGTTAGGTGGACGCAAATTACCGAAACTATCGAAATAGTCCACCATCCGTCCACGTTTTCTATAACATACCCAGTGTGTTCCATGACCGGTACTGCGGTCAAGATTAACAATCGCAGTTTCGTTAGTCTTCGGTTGTGTGGGTAATGCGTCCAACATGAAGACCCCTCTAAAATCTGCTATATTTAGTCTTCTCGCGTACCACATTAGTTCTATGTTCGAAAGCGGTCGCACTGGTATTCCCTTTATTGGAGACGACGACGACGACGACGACGGTGACGACGTTTTTTTTTACCGCCCATCCCCGATCCGGTCAAAGGGTAGGGCTTAAGGTATAATCCCTGCCCTGCAGCGCCCGCTTTTTGTTTCATCATTTCGACAAGGCGTTTTATATTATTCCTTTTTGATCGTCTTCTTCGTCTTCGTACTCTTCCACCGCCGAACTTTGCTTTTAATTTCATCGCGTTTGTAACCGCCAATGCCGTAGCTTTTTCCGCGATACTTGAATCCTTAGCTTTAACTCTTTCCCAAGCGCTATCGGCTAATTTACGATCTGCTGCCGCTCTTCTTTCGTTATCGCTGTACGTTGCGTATGCGATATCGTGTTCTTTACAAGCGGCGTCCAACTTGTTTACACCGGGATCGCCTCTCTTTAATCGTTTTTTTAAATTCGTTCCCGGTCCGCAGTACTGATATCCTGGAATATGTAACTCTATCGGTAGTAAATCGATCCCTTTATTTACAACCTTACCCACAACCTTTTTGACGCCTTTTAATGCTTTATCGCCAATATAAGATCCCAACGCACCTGCAGCTCCTGCTGTTAGAGTTGTTAACAGTCCACCGCCTCGTTTAAGACTGGCTATTCGTTTAGATCTTCTCACCTTACCCTTTCGAACAGGAGAAGAACGTTTTGACCTCCTCACTCTTGCCATGTCGGACTGACAATGAGCTTGTTAACTACATTCCACCATCTTACATTGGATCCGTGTTCGGCAATCGTACCATATTTTTATTCACATCATCCGAGACCGGGGGACGTATCATATTTTCATTAACATCGTCATTCTTCAATGTCACATCCTCATTCTTCAATGTCTTATCAGTGATCGGTGGACGCACCATATTTTTTGTCACATCCTCGTTCTCCATTGTATCTTTACTGCTTAGAATTGTGTTTGCAGAATCGCTTTGGTGATGATTGTCAGCGGATAGTACACTCATAAGCGTTTGTTGATTTAAGTTTCTGTTAGCGTTGTCATTAATGTTTAATAGAAACTTGTAGAACCTAAATAATGTGTCATCGATATATCCCTTAGTCGCAGTAAGCAATTTTTGTATATGTAATTCCATATCGTCTACGTAGGACTTTGTTGCGACGTCCGTCTTTTCGACAGGATCACCGACTCTACATATTCGCTTGTTTTGATAATTGATTGCGTTGTCATCATCTTTAAAAACCTTCGCTAAGAATACACTAGTTAGATCACTATGCATTACGTACTCTTCCACTATCTTTTTCTTCAATTGACCCCTCATTAGATCGACATATCCTTTAGTCGCGAGGTCAGTCAACTCAACAGGTGCCTTGGCGTTTGTTATAACACTTTTTTGGATATCCACAACACCGTCTTTACTCGTAAAAATCCCATTTGTCACTTTGTCTACGTACGACTTTGTAGTGAGATCCGTGCTATTAATTGGTGCACCAGCATTTGCGATAACGCAACCTCTCGCGTTAATTGTCTCATTTTTACCGAAAAGGTTTTTCCGTAAATAGTCGACAGTTACGGCGTCTGTTTTTACAATTGGATCGGCGATATCGCACAATCGCCTCTTTGAAAAGGAGAGTGCGTTGTTGTCCATCGGTGAAACCGTGGGTAAGTATTTATTATTCAACTCGCTTTGCTTTACGAACATTTTCTTAACGTGACCGATTGTTGCACCATCATCATCTTCAACAGGCGGTCCAACGTTGCACAAACGTCTTTTCTTGATATCGAAATCTCCATCGGCGGTTTTGTCAAACGTTTCGACAATCCGAGTTGGTGGTGGTTGGGTGGTTGCGCTTCCAACCCGTGAACGACCGAACTTGTCGATACTCATCTTCAGACTGTTTAAAATAAAAAGTTCCCTGTACTACCCTCCTTTATGTATCCGCCTTCTTGTAGTTCTTCTACGATCGAGACTATTTCGTTATTATGACCGGTATGACCCGCACGTTTCGAAGCCAATAAAAGTCGCAGTCTATCGCACAGTTCGTTCGGATCGTCCCAGTAAACGTAATCCGGTCTAACCGTTTTCTTCGCTCTCATCAACAGACCCGATCCGGTTATTGGACTTTCTTCGTCGTCATGACCGCTTTCCGACGAAAGATGTGTACGAGGAAACAGTCTTTTGATAATATTCTTGTACTTTAACGACCGACTGGAAATTATGCGACCGGTGTTTTGACTTTTATGCGCCTCAGTAGTTTCTAATATTTTCTTATAGTTATTTAAATCTTTGTTTGTGTAATCTACAGGCTCATTCAAAAAAATCAATTCATATAAACCTTTGGAACCGCTATACGTCTTGTTGTCGATAACTATTTTATTTCCTTTGAACTGGAGTGGTTTTGTTCCGATCATCCATTGATCGTCAATGTTTTTAACACCGTAGACGTTGTCTATTTTTTTACCTTTATCTGTTACGGTAAGGTTCAAGAAATGTTTTGCACGAAAACCCATCGTTTTCGGCGTCGACGGGTCTACAGGTTTCACGAATTGTTTTTCCGACGTCGGTGTTTTAAAGAGTCTTCTCATAACCGTCGGTGTCTCTTCCACCACCTCCTCCTTTTTTTCAACCACTCCATTTGCATTCTCTTCTTGTTCTTTTTTAACATCGGACTTTTGTTTAAACGATTGATTAAGTTCTCGGAGCGGTTCGACAATAGGTTTAAATTGTTTTTCAATAACTTGTTCCGATTCTGTTATTCCTTGCGTAATAGCGCGATGTTTTCGTTTAATCGAATCTCGTATTCTATCGATTTCCATTACCAACTTCGCAGACGTCGACGACGATGACATATCGACCTCGTTCTTGTTCGACATCGTGGTTACGAATGATCGGAAACCAGTCGACACATCACCATCCTAGTTCCACCGATCTAAAGAACACTGCATGTTTTTTGGTTCTGCGTAAAAAGCGTATAATATCGATTAACGAAACATTCATTCTTGTCGGACGACGAATGGTATTGCACAATTCGCGGTAATATTGCGTTACACCCTGATCGATAGACGGTATCATGAGTTTCGTGCTTGTGTCTTTAAAGACAACAGCTCTCTTTACATTTCCAACCCACATTGGGATATCCACAACTGTTGAGTGATCGCGTTGTGGGACCTTTGTCAGGTACCGTGTGGAAAGTCGTCTGATCGGATGACGATCACCTTCCGAATGTAAATGCAACAGATAGCTATTGAACAGCCAAAATTCGTCTGGTTTCGCTCCTGCATATTCGCACCATTTTCGCAACAGATCTTCGTTTTGGACTTCAAACAGTTCGCGTCGTTCGTTGTACCTCAATCCGAACACATTGGCGTATAGTCGCAAAGTAGGTATCGCTTCGTTTAGAAATTCACCGGAAAAGAGCGCCTGCGCCCTGTTGTTCACGATGTCGAACGGTAATCCTCCTCGTCTTATCGGTAATGTTTCCGGTACGTCGTCGGTAAATTGTACTCCGTAAGCCGTGTCCACAAAACATTTTCTACCGTATGATAACGCTAAGCGGTACAACGTTTTTGGCGACCTGATCGGAATAGTTCGTTCCGTGATCACTATACAGCATCTCGCTCCTTCTAGACGACTACCGTATTCCAACATGTGCATGTAAACGTTTGTGTAGTCCATAGATGCATGTCGGTTTCGAAGTTCCAATAAAGGTTTTTTGTATACGAGTGGAGAGGGTCTAAATCTTGAAATAAAGTTCCATCCGTGTCGAATTGTGGTGTTGAACATGTTTTTATCGTATATCACCAGTTCGATTGGCATCTCGTATTTGTCACATTCTTCTAAAAATTTTAACCATATACGCTTATTGAAAATCTTACCTTCGCTAGTAATCATCAACAGAACGACCAACGGATAGTCACGATTCATTCTTTTTACATGTCGCCAGCATCGTCGGTCTTTATTTTCACAGTAGTTCACTTTACGACACACGTAGTTACCGCAAAACTTCTGACGGTCGCTAAAATATTTGGAACACAAGTTGTTTTGCGGTTTTTGTCTAAAACGTATGGCGTTAGCGTACGGTGTTCCGTCCTCATAGGTGTGTATGCTTGCCATTGTTACCGACTATCAACTGATCTCTTTTACAAAAACATCGAAGCCTACTCTATATCGTCCAGCATCGATATCGCTCTCCTTATCCACAACCAAAAATCCATGAGGTTTTCTCCATGCAACACCACACAGACTTTTAAACTGATCGAACTTCATATCGGTATTTACGTGATCTTGATATATGTGACGTAAGTTGAGATCGTCTTGTTTGAATATAAGAAGGAGATTTGCGTTGTCTCGTACAAGGTGCTTCCCGGCACTTGAATATGTCTGAGTCAAATAAAAGCTATCGATGTTGTTGTGTCGCCCCATCGCAAAGTACTTGCGAATATTATGTTGCTTTTCGCAAGCTACATCGTCAAAAATCATTATCGAGTTCGGTTCCGCTTCGTCGGGTGCCATCACATGATCGTTTTCTGAGTATGCAAAAAAGCCGATCTCCGGGACACCAGTCATGACTTGTTCTAGAAACTTATATTTCGGTTGGTACAGCGATTTAGAAAACACGTAAATATTTCTGAATCGTAAACCGTCCGGTGAGAACAGCAAGTTGAATAGGACATTTGTTTTTCCGCAATTAGACGGTCCGCAGATAATACATCTGATTGTATTCGGTAGAAGAGGTCCATGACGAGACCTTTTCCCCTCTCCACACCCGGCACCTGTATAATCGTCGAAGTTTTCTAGCGTAATATTACCGACCTGTTGACGTTCCAACTTCATGTTTATGACTGATCGATTCACTACACCAAATCCGCCTTATGTATCCAACTGTTGTGTTTTCCATCGAACCCTTGCCACTTTACAAATAGCCTATCGCCTTTTCTTCGTAAGACTTTCTCGACTAAATACACATTATTTGTAACGTTAGTTTTAGTGAGCTCTTCAGCGTAAAATTTACCGCTCACCACCTCACCGTGAACATCGATCAACGTGTAAGTACACGGACGCGTATTATCATGTACCTTATGTACGATAAATATTTCATTCGTCCAATTCGGTAGATAGCCTTTGGCGAATGTCTTTTTAAATTTGCTTATACGCACTCGATCACCGACATTGTATTTCGGTAAAGTAGGTTTTCGATAGAGTACCGTATTTAACCGCTGTAAAACAGCGGCTTGGTTTCGCTTATTTACATCTTTCGGTTTCATTCCGATAGTACGATGACTAGTGTTGTTGTATTTTGCAATAAGTTTCGGTAGTAATTCTAACCACTTGTAGGTTCCTTGTTCGGTAAACTTTCTCCACATCATCGTTTTCAGTGTTCGATTAAACCGTTCGACTATCGACGCTTTTTTATCCGAATGTGTGGAATAGTGATTTATATTGTACGACTGTAATAGTCGTTTAACCGTCGGATTGTAGAACTCTTTACCCAAATCGGTTTGAAAATGTCGCATCTTGTGTTTATCCAATATGGGTTTGAGGGCTTTAGCGATCTCCGTACCGGTTTTGGTTTTAACCGGTACGGCAAATGCTAGTTTAGAAAAACAATTTATCATCGTCAGTATGTAACGGTAACCTTTGTTCGATTTAGCATACGGTATCATCTCAACAAGGTCAGCTTGATATAGGTCTGAAATACCTTTAAGTTCAACGCGTCTTGTGGGGTAGTTTCGACGCGCCTGTCGATGGAGCTCTTTAGCTATTGACGCCTTGACGTTCATTGTTGTACTGACTGTATTTCGTGTGTGTATGTTTGGATAGGAATAGGAAGAAAAAAAAAGGATCTTTATTTCTTTATTTTTTTTTTACCCGCCTCACCACTCTTATATCCCGGCCTTGGCACCGGCCGTATCGATAACAATGATAAATCATTAATCGATCTGCACATATGTTCAGATCGGTTAAAGATTTAATGTGTGATCGATTCGGGGGGTTTAGGGTGGTCCTGAAAAGGACCGTTTTGCATAAAGTGTCGTTTTACATTTTAAACGGTTACCGAAAAAACGGACAAGATGGCATACGCTGTATATGTTCCACATACGGATTGTCTGTCTCTTCCCATTTAAACAAACGTATACGACAATAGTCACATCTGACCAGATCGTCGATACCTTCGTACCTGAATCCATGCATAGCTAGGATCAGGGGGGAAAGAAACGGATTGTCCATATGTGGCCATAACGGCGTATAAATCTTTTTGTTACCGTTTCTAGTAACCCTATAAAATGTATGGACTCTATCATAAAAAGAACGATCCATTATGATTGAGTGTTAACGCAAGAATGAATAAAGTTTCAAATAATATTTTTTATCTCTTAAAAAATTATCTTGTTTTATTTTCCAATTATTTTTTATCTGAATGCAAGTTCCGAAAATAAAATTTATACAAAGAGTTGACTTTATAACCGCGATTAAATTATCGTATGCAATTTATTTTATTTTCCAATTATTTTTTTATCTGAATGCAACTTCCGCTGATAAGTTAAATAAAATTTAATTTATTTAATAATTATATTTATTTGTTATAAGAAGTTTTATCAAAACCGCATAGTTGTTATCGCTTACACTGCAGTTAAAATTGTATTTTAATAAAATTAAAAACAGTACATAAACTAAATTGATAAGATTGCAGTTTACTTATTATTTCTTTTTTTTTGTATAAAATTAATTGGTAACCGCGTACTTGTTATCGCTGACACTGCAATTAAAAACAGTACATAAACTAAATTGATAAGATTGCAGTTTACTTAATATTTCTTTTTGTATATATATAAGTATCATTCTGACTTCAACATTTTACATGTCATCATTACATATTGAGAGTGTGTTCACAATGAGTTATTATACGGTACAGCACGAGATTGATGAGTTGATGAGCGCATTTCAAGATCTGCTTGTCATTAAAGACCGAATAGTAAGAAATGTATATGACCACTCGGAGATCGAACACGCGGCGACTGATTTGTCAAACGCTATATTGAGGGCAAGAAGACGGGCAATGCTATTAGCCGCTCGTTTTGATGGACCGCCTCCACCGTCATCACCATCTCAGCATCATCAACAAGAGGTTGCAGAATCCGATGGGTCCGCGACGGATTTCAATCCACACACCGACAACGATGACAACAATGATGACCAATCACCGTCATCGCAATTACCTGATAATGAATTACACATTATTCAGGAAATTGTCGAAGTTGAAGGTGATAACATTGAACATAGTGCCAATCACCGTGTTCAACGTGGTCATCAATGTCGTCGTCGACGTATTCGGGTATGTCGTCGTCCCGTGATCACAGACGTGGATAGTAGTTCAACACCACGACGACCTCATTGTAGTACTCTAAACAGAGTTCTGCAACAGGTCGTCAACGCTAATCCAAGCCAGTCGGACGAGGGCGATGATGGTAACCCGACAACCGACAGATGTCCGATCTGTTTAACAGAATCGGTTACTGTTGAGTTGTCGGGTTGCGGTCATCGATACTGTGAAGACTGTGTGAGGAAATTAGCGAGATATAGCAGGAATTGTCCCGTCTGTCGACGGGATATGTGTGGATACCATCGGATTAGAGAGGGAGACGACGGCAGTAATTGATGTAAGTAATTATAATTTTTTTACATTAAATTTTTTTTTGGGAAAAGGTGATTTATATAATTTGTCATATTTTTTTACAAATAATTTCTTTTCACTAAAAATAAAAAAAAGTCATTTATATTATTAGATATATACTTTATTTCATTATTTTACATTAAATTTTTTTGAAAAAAAAGTGATTTATATAATTAGATACATAATTTGTCATATTTTTTTACAAATAATTTTTTTTCACTTAAAAGAAAAAAAAGTCATTTATATTATTAGATATATACTTTATTTCATATTTTAAATTTTTTTGAAAAAAGTGATTTATGTAATTAGATATATATACTTTGTCCTATTTTTTTACATATAATTTTTTTCACTTAAAAAAAAAGAAAGGCAATATATATCCGCATGATAAAATAATATTAAAAATAGTTATGATCGTGGTCTATGTGGTCTTCGGTTCTCTGGCTTCTTTGTATGTAGTCATGACCATGGGCTATGAGGACATCGTTTTCGATTCTCGGTCTCTTTCGGGAAGTGTTGTCATTGGCGGGTACTTTTCTTTTTTTTATGCTATAATGACCGTAAGGAATAGTGTCAATTTTGTTTTCTAATATGTAACGTTTATCGTCGTAAGGTGAAAGCGATTTCTTTGACTTGTTAATGGAAAATATATTGTGCAAAGTGCTTATGATTCCGTACGCGCTTGTATACGTAACGGAATCATTAAAAAGACTTTTTTTGTACAGATCGTGTCTAAGATCCTTTGCAATGGATACTCTAGGAATACCCTTTGCTACATTCTTCTCTTTCTTGTCGAATTCGAGAATGCTATACATCTTAGCACGAAGTCCGACAAATTCACGAATAGCTTTTCCATTCATTTCGTCTTTGAATTTACCAAGTCGTTTTTTATTGGTATTACTGAAACATGCGTGATCGCGAGGATAATCTGAAGTATCGAACCGATCGATATCGTGAAGAATATCGTCGTAAACGTTATCGGTCACGATATGATACATCAGACTGTCCGTATCGGTCATTAGAAGATTTATATTATGACCGTACTTTTCTACCATGTAGTCATAGTGGAATTCGTACATGATCATTTTGCTAATGTCCAATACGGTAAATCCAATGTAGATCGGACGATTGAGAAATATCTCCGTTTTCTTCAGACTTACCCCAACGACATCCTTGTTATAGATGTACCAAGCTTTAACTCTCGGTTTTGCAATCACCTTATCCAATTTACGTTCGTTAGTAACCAGTTGGAAGTCTATTCTGTTTCGTACGTTTTCCAAGGACTTGCCGTACACCGCGTTGTTCATCAACTTAAAAAAGTCCTTTTCAAAACTGTTTCGTGCTTGTGCACGCTTTTCAGTATTGAAGTCGATGTACGGTTTCAACCAAGGCGACTGGGAGAATTCCAGAACTCTGTGAACGTTTTTCATTTTCAGTCCTAGTCGAGTATACAACTTTAGGTTTCTGTAATGTAAAACGTATTTTTGTTTGTCGTACAATGTTGTCATTAATTTCTTTACGGGACATCTCTTTATGTCCTTCAAATAGGGGGACAACATATCATCGGTTGGTACTAACCGTTCTGGTGCGAGAGGGTAATCCTTGTGACGATCGTGCAATTCTTGTGGATACTCAAGATCCACTTCCAAGATGTAGCCCTTTTCACCACGATCGTCAACGCTGTTAATATCGAGATTGTCAATCTCTTCAGTACTCAACCACCTAAATTTAGCGTGTGGTAAGGGCTCAACCATGGCTGTTCCGTAAAGGTTGTTGCAATCGTAATATTGAACCCAGGATGTGGGTTCGGATGGGTCATACTGATCTGGAATGTTTGGATTGTTCGCCTTGGCGTGTCTGGTTGAAATCATGGCTACACCGCCTCGTGTACCTTTTTCGACAAACAGATGCATATCTATGTCGGTCAACAGTTCCAATTTTTGTTGGGTAAATTTTAACATGGCATTCCACGTGAAATGAGGGGTGGAGTAAAAGTGACAGGGGTCCAAACCGTAATATTGCATAGACGTACTTCGGAAATTTTCAAAGACGTCTGCCAACAATAATACGTCGCTAAGAAGATAAAGATCGTGGTAATCGCCTAACGTATTGCAGTCAAACGTTTCCCACACGTGTTGAGCGTGGACGTAATCATCGTCCGTTATGTTCTCTCTTCTTAGCGTACTGTAAAATGCCATCTGCGGTGGAAGTTGGGTTTCGAAAAACTTGTTTATATGGGTCATGTACTCGTACGGGTAAACGCCTTTACGGATTAAACAATCTCTTTTCTCGGGTAGCGGGTAACAGTTTGTGAGACGTTTAAATACGGTGTCTTTGTCCTGACAATCTTTTACTAGATTTTCCACAAGTTTTTCGAGTGACGACGAAAGAAATTGTAAAGAGTCCAAGAACCTCAACGGACCGACGGACAGTGACTGTAATCGCTCGGACGTGTTGGCGATACAGTTTATTTTTACATCGTCCTTATATTTTCCCAAAGCTTGAACTATATGATGGCTATCGTAACCGCGGAGGTTATGAAAAAATACTGGGATATGCTCGGTGCGCTTACAATTTAAATTGCACTCGTTATGACATGCACCGAGAAACCGTCCTGTGGTATGCGAGTGATGACGTACACGGTCATCGGTCAACTCACAATGACAAAGAAAACACTCGGTAGCCCTTTGAAATGTTTCAGTGTCTTCGGGAGTCATCACCATCGGTTTTTCGGTGATCATAATTTGGTGCAATCTATCGGCGTGACCGAGCAATTCATCCAGCATCTTTTCAACGATATTTTCACCATCGGTTCTCGCTCGGTAGACTACAGGACCTTCACAAATCTCCCCTTCCTCGTCGACGATTACATAGGCGTAACCGGACGGAAGATGATGGGCTACCTTATCGGTAAAACTAGTGTTGGGTTTAGGGGTGGCAGTGTCCATCGGATGTACAAATGATTCAAAGTCTGCATACACCGTATACGGAACGCGTAGTGTGGACGAGTAGTCCCTAAACTTCATCACGCATTCCTTTTCTTTAGCGGGATCGGGAACTCTTATCCTTTGTGCACCGTGTCGCTTACACTCGATCAAATGTTGGTTTAGGTTTTGTGTAGCGACATGTGGGTCTGATGAACTGAAACGGTGCAAACAGTAAGGGCAATATTGGCTGCTACCGCCATGTTTTGTAAGACCTGAAAGGAGACGAGATAGCCCATTTTTACCTGGTTTGGTATTTATAAGGCAGTAGTGAAATTTATCTCTCGTCTCCCCTGCAAGCAGCAATAGGTGTATGCAGTGGGTACGATCGCGGTTTTCGGTAACACGCACCGGGTACACGCGATCGTTATCTTCTTCATAGCCGTAGACATTGATGCTTATTGTGGGATTCAACACCTCGAAGCGATCAATGTCTTTTACCTTTACTGGGTATGATATCCCGGTCATGTTAATTTCATGTTCAAAGCGTGCATACCAACTCTGACGATAGTGACGTCCTGGTTGGTCATGCAGGTATGCTAGTACGGACCATAGGAAACATTTTTCATCATGCGGATTTTTTACATTAATTATTGCCTCTCTTTTTACAAGTTTTTGTGGTGTTTTTATAAATGAACTAGAGGCGCCATATAACGGACGGTAACGGATAATATTTAAATCAATATATATTATTTTATTCATTACCCATCCGCTGCCGTTGTTGATGAATTTGGTCAGTGTCTCTATAATTTTCTCCACTGATTCTATCCATGATTCTTCAACAACGTCGGTGTTATCGTCCAAATTTATCACCGTTCTAGTTTTTCCATGCAAGTACAAATTTGTGAATGTTGTTTCTACTCCGTCTTCGAGTTGTGTCCGCTTCATCAATTCAACATTTGCTGCAACGTACCTGTAGAAACAGAATAATTTTAGTACATATTGACTACTTTAAAAAAAAACCAAAAAAAAAAAAAAAAAAACAGTACATTTACAAAAAAATATTAACGTTTTTTTAATTACCATTTTATGTTGCCATCAAAGCGTCTGCCTTCTTCCTTCAAACAGTTCAGGATGTTCTTCTGATACCGTAGAAGGGTTGAAAGGAGATACAACTCCTCAGAGTCAGACAGGTCCCATCGAAGACGGATGACGTTGTTATTTATTGCATGGATAACTACCGGTGATACCATTTCAATTTTTTTTGTAATATCTGAAACAAATTAAAATAACATATATCGTAACATTGTTTTTTTTTTGTGTGTTTCAGTGAATAACAGAAGAAGACATTTTTTTCATTATATATATCATTTATTTTATTTGTTTAAAAGTATTTTTTATTGTATTTATTTTAATTGTTTAAAAGTATTTTTTTTAAATTTATAAAGTATGTTTTTATCGTATTTATTTTTTTAGATTTAATTAAATAATTTATTTGATTTGATTTGATTGAAAGTTATTTGATAATACCATACTGTTCCATTAGTATTTATTTTTTTTTATTTAATTAAAGTAAAACTTACCTTGCTAATTAAGATGAAAATGTAATGATCTCTCTCCGATCGATGTATTCACTTTCAATAACAGATTGCGAATGATGAAATCACACAAATTTTTTCACTTATATACACGCAACCGAATTTAACCGGTTACAACAACTCAAGTCACTTTTGTATTAGTGACCCGATAATAATAATAAAAAAAAAAAAATTTCTTTATCGCTTCCGCTCTTATTAGAGACGACGTTCGAGTTCGCACGTACGCACTAACGGCTAGTGCGCATGCGCCGATTCGAATTCCAACGCTGCGATTGGTCAATCGGACAACTTCAGACCACGTCGGTCCCACAATTCTTCAGTCGAGCGCCGCATCTCGCACGGTAAACACGTCTGCGTCACTCCGCTGACGCACGCACGCAAACACACGCGCAGCAGACACCGCCGCCACCGCCTCCCGGTGCACGATCCACGACGAGAACCTCTCTCCGTCGCGGTAACGCCTCCCGACGCCATCGCCTGGACGACCAGGATCATCCTCGAGGTACGTCTATATTCACTTGTGTGTATATGTATGTGTGTGCGCGTGTGTGTGTGTGTGTGTGTGTTTGTGTGTTGCAGCAGACATCGCCGCCACCGCCTCCCGGTGCACGATCCACGACGAGAACCTCTCTCCGTCGCGGTAACGCCTCCCGACGCCATCGCCTGGACGACCAGGATCATCCTCGAGGTACGTCTATATTCACTTGTGTGTATATATGTATGTGTGTGCGCGTGTGTGTGTACAGACTGATGTTACGTTAAAATTCACAGCTTACGTAGAACATTTTTCACTCATTACATCAGGGAGTCACCGCAGCCGATTGGTTTAAGGCGTCAGTCGGTCGCGTCCCGTCATGACCGGGTTCGAATCCTCTAGCCGACAGATTTTTTTTCACTTTAAATATTATTCATTTATTTAATTCAAATCGACCGCCACACAACAGTGATACCAACCTTTGAAATATTTCTTCAATATATAAACATGTCAACAAAAAATAAATCAAGTTGGTAACACTGACTCACATCGACATAAAATAAATCAAGTTGGCAACATTGACGGGGTACCGGCGCCAATGACGTCACAATCCAAGATGGCTGACCACCGCCATCTTGGAATCCAAGATGGCGGACAGCCGCCATCTTGGAATGACGTCACTGTTTGGCGCCGTACCACCATTTCCGTACTACTTTTGTTATTTAATAATCTGCAATCTTTATCAAAATTCCTCCTCTATTTTTTCACCTCCTCGTGTCAGAGATTTATGTAAACAGCATAACACCTACGGTTTTTTTTTAAATTTATGAAAGTTTTATTTTAATATAATAAATATAGTACATTAAAAGAAATTCTAAAGCGTGTCTATAATACATTCTTAACTGAAGATAATAATTTGAAATACCTAACAGTACTTTGACAGACTAATCTTAACAAGTTTTACAATCAGTTATGATTGTTCAACTACTTTAGTCGTCTTCAGATCGTTACTTCAAAGTATGTGAAGAAGCAATTTTAATGTGAACAGGCGATATTATTCACTTACTATTACACTACACTATAGCTGAGGAGCATGTTTTACTTCATGTTATTACTAGTGTTCGTGAGTGTTTCAATAAACTAAATTCAATCGGTCAGTTGAGAGCATTTTGTCGATGACTAAATTCAAGTAAAACTAATCAAGTATCTAACAGAAATGCGACGGGTGAAAAATTAGTTTTCTAGAGGTTGCGTGTTCGATAATAAATCAACGTCGAGTTTGATCATCGAGAAAATATCCAAACGACAATAGCATTAAGAATTGTACGAAGACTGATAAGATAAATGCGCTAACGCGCAGCTGTACTGAAGATGCTTATCCCGAAGTCTTCATCCTGAATCAGATTTAAACAATGGGGAAAAATATTCACAAAATCTAACGGCCATGAAAAAGGTTACTGGGTAAAAATCTCTAGATTATTGATTCAAAAGTTAAAAGAAGAGACCAATTATAATAATATTTTATTTCTGGATGAATTTTTTTTTTTACTTTAATTAAGTAACCGAAAAGAACTGCAGAAAATTCAGGAAACTTTATCTCTGCTCTATCATCTCGCATAAATCATTATTTAGTGTAAAATGTCTTAAAAATGACGATGAATTTGAAACAATGTCATCCATATCGGAACGATGTATAAACACGCTAAAAATTTATTTTTTACCTTCCCCAATTACAGCATTCTTCCATCTGTAGTTTCAACAAGATTGAGTCATAGCTATCTTCTAGGATAACTGAAAAATTGTTGTGTTTGTGTAAACATGTGCAAATACTCAAAACACGAACACACGTGTTAACAAACATAATAGAAAATCATTGAAAAAATAACATAATTTTTTAGTTGATAAACTTTGTTGACAGAACACCCCATTTAATAAAAAAAGGTTATACTCTTTTATCACTTACAATAAAAGTATACATATAACCGTTTAGAAAAAAAAACAGGTTTTCACCAACTAAAATTCTGTATTCTCTTTATACTACTTAAACGGAATTTCAGCGAGAACGAATATCAGTTTTCAAAACTTATATTTGCCAATTAATTCCGGCCAATAGAAATGCATGAACTTTGACCAATCACGATGCGCAACTCCTTTGACCAATCGCGGTCCAGATCTCTGTTAACATCATATCCCAACAAATCACAAGACTTCGTTTTTTTCAGTGATAAGGATTTATACATACAACCATTTACATATTTAGAGAATAACAAGTTTTGACCAACCACGAAACGGAATTATCTTGATCGTTATCACATAAAAAATAACCAAATTTGAAAGCCGAATAAAATGTTTTAATAAATTCGTAATCTATTCACTAATTCAAATTCCATTACAATTTTTTTTTATCTAACAAGACTTTAAATTGAAGTCTTGTATATATATATATATATAAGACTTGTCTATATATGTAGAAAACTATAAATTTTATACATTTTGATAGTTATGAACAAGAAGAAAATATTTTATTGCAGGTGATAATTTAACAAATAAATGTTTGATTTTTATTTACAACTCAACTTGTAAAAGTAAAAGCAATTTCATTTAATTATGTCGACGTTCTATATGACATTACCACTCTTTCACGTTATCAGAAGCATTTATAAATTAATATTTGGGAAGTGCGGAATACATTCTTTGCGTTTATCACTTATGTAATACAATGTTCGCCTTTTTTCATTTCATGAATCACAAGAACCAAAAGTCATTTTGTGTCGTTTACTTAAAAGGAGAGTTCATCGTTGCAGGAAGTCAAGGATAAAAACTTGGAATTTGTACATTTTATTCACTGAAATGACAGTGCACATATGATTTTATGATAACTGTACCTTATATGGTTGTCACAAATAAGTTGATACATTTCATTTATACTTCCCAATAAAACTTTTGTTGATATCTAAATGTTATGACCATTAAGGTATGCAATTTTCCTTATCATAAATTGAAATACATTCTTTTTGATACTTTTTCGTTTTTCTTAGAAAAGTTAACAACTTATGTACTTACATGTATACCACGTAAAAATATCGAATGGAAGAAAACGAAAGAGTTTCAATATTGGTGAGCTACAATTCATGGTTCAATAACAGTTCTCGTTCCTACCCGCCAAGGTGTAAACTATGTGTTAGTGTCGGTTATCAAAAATAAACTTTCTTCCCCGAGTGTTCGCATCCGCAACTCTTGAATTAAGACCAAGAAAGAATCTTTGATGTAGTTTATAGCAGTAGTACTTACAAAAAATTATTCTTTACTTTATCCAATAAACTAAAATATTTTCCGACGTACGTTTTTTTTTTGACCACCTTTAGATATTTCGTCAGAGGATGAGGATGAAATTAATTATTTGTAGCGTGTGAAAATGCCATGCCTGACCGGGATTCGAACCCGGAACTTCCGGAGGAAAGACCAAAACGCAAACGCAGACCAAAACGAAGGCCGGCTCCGACATACGTTTACTTCATTTTATCGACACAGATGCATAACTTCTCGCGTGTCTATATCTATTGTTTATTTCTCATAATTACAAAAAGTTCATGAAATGCAAGATTAAAAAAAACAATTGAAAAAAGATACTTAGCTGGACCGTTTAAGTAAATATGATAAATACGTCTACACAGGACTCGGTTCCGAGGAATTTCAAACCATCATCACAGAAGTTTTACACAGTTGTATACTAGTCCTTTTTCTTTTATAATTTCCTTTGGTATGAGGCTCAAAATTTAACTAATATAGTAAATTAATAAATATTAACTACATTATGTATTGAGGAGGAAGGATTAAACCTTGAGGCATACTTGCCTGAACAAGGAGAAATGGAGCGCTTTCAGAGAATGTATTGTAGCAGAAATTCACATTAAAAGTGAGTTTAAGATTTTAAGAAAGATTTAGAGAAATGGGGAGTTTTCAGAATTTTCAGACTGCAATGAATCCGTCTATTAACATACGAGTAATATCTGGATGATATTAAAGAAATTTGCAGTACTGTTTATTCTCAAGATTGCCATCAAGACAGTCCACAACCCGTTGAAGATATATCGAGGCATATTTATCTAGATGTTTCTTAGGCGGTTATTTTCAAACATTTTACTTTGAAGCGTTTGAACATATACTTTTAAATATAAAAAAAATCTTTTCATGTTCTGCTGTTGTAATGAATGACAACATTTGTAAATAATAATGAAGACAACACTTATTGCACAAACCATTGCATATCAATACCAATTTGTATATCATTGTATACCAATTTGTTCTCAGTAGTTAAAAAAAATCATGTTTTTTGTTACTCTTCTCTCCTGCTTGTCGGTTGCAGGAGATGTATTATAATAATATAACGCTACGAATTATTATTAAATATTTGATCAATAAAGAGTCATTTATCTCAGATTAATTTTTAAGTTTAGTATAAATAAAAATAAACTTAAAAAAAGTTTGAAGATGACACACACACACACACACACACACACACACACACACACACACACACACTTGTATGAATTATTGTATGAATTATTATTAATAAATTAAGAAAAATGTAAAAAAAAAGGAGATGAGAATGATTCGAACTGATGTACCTTCCCCTTATAAGATTCAATATTCCATTAATTAAACTTTTATTTGGTTATAACTCTGGAATCACTGAAAATAAGTACTACTTATGAAACATCGTTGAAAAGCTCTCAATAAGGGGTTATTACTGCAGTTTAGAAAAAGTCAAAATTCCAAATTTTTTGGATTTTGGGCTTTTTTGAACACTTTTGATCCAGTCGTTTGCAGTCAAAAGGGGAGGTGCACAACTAGATGTTACAGGAGTCCTAAATCCAAAATAACAACATCCTACGGCGTTTTTGAGTTTATCGTTTTTGAGTTATGCGTAATACGTACGCACGTACGTACTTACATACGTACAGACGTCACGCCTAAACTTGTCAAAATGGATTCAGGGATGCTCAAAATGGATAGTTGAAATTTGCAAACTGATATTTTTCGCAATCACAATACTTCCTTTACTTCTTACAAGGAAGTAAAATGATTACTGTCCCACAATTTTTGCAGTGATATTAAAAACATATAAACACATTTTAAAATTAAAATAACCTGTGATGAAAAATATGTGCAATGTATTACACCCCCAGTAAAAACGTGCTAGTATAAATTTCAACCTAACTTCTATGAGGAAAAATAAACAAAAAACCAACAACTTATTTGAGAAAGTATGATAAGATTTAAAAAAAGATAAATTAAACCTGCAATTTATTTCGAGATGAGAGACGCCTTCATTTATGTTGTTTCGTTTAAAGAGGTGCTGAAATCATTACTTAACTGCCGTTTCAATTATGCACACGATACGAAAATATAAGAGGCATGCGCCTACCCTTCATGTAGGTCAAATTTAGCGCACGAAATTTTTTCGGACTGTTATCTGTTCGAGCAATCTCTGATCTCTTAATTCGAACAGAGTTTGTACGTTGTAACTTCCCCAGTTTCTGAATTTTTTCTGATTGAGTACTGGAGCAACGGTTTTACACTAAGTATATTAAGACACGTCTCCTTCGTTTCATGGAGATTCAGAGTTTCAAGGCGTACGATTTGTTCCAGCACCCGCCTCATCGCGGCGAAAGAGTGAAAACGACTTCTGGTCGTAAGACCCTGTAACAAACAAAGGGGTTACCCCCTTAGCCCTGCTTGCGTTCTTTTAAGAACGATGGCCGTAATCCGTGACTGCGTGTTAGTTTCTGAACTTCAAGTATTTGATTCAGCAGTGGCGAAGAGGTGCAGTGAGTGAGTGACAGGATAATATAGAAAGTTTCCGGCTGACCGTGGCTCGCTGCGGTTAGTAGTCCACATTTGTGGGCTTGTCCAAGAGTCTAAGTAGAAGGAAGACAGTGAGCATTTATATTAGCAGATTGTCAGGTCAGGGTACCTCCGGCCATGACAGATACTCAAGAGGTAGGCAGGAAGTCCGGCCGGAAGAGGGGGTCGGATCTTTTTCCTTCGACCTTTTCAGTCTCTGATAATGAAGACTTAATGGCAGATGTAGGGGTATCCCTCTGGGTGGAAGTTACCCTTTAGTTGATGGATTCCTGCAAGCTGGAGGTAGACCTGGTAGTTCTGCCCAGCTGGCCCATGAAGTTCATGCCGAATTGGATAACTTGTTCTGTTATTTGGCAAACCCTAGGAGTATCAGTGCGGCTACGAAGGGTATATTTTTACCCCACCTGAAGTTATTTCAGGAAGCGTTCTCTGCACTTGTAGAAGTATTTGAGAATCTTGCCTCCAAGCCCAAAGAGGTAACAGTGATCCAAAAGTCTGCCCCGACCTCAGTACAACCTAAATGGTATGTTGAAGTTGTCAGAGGAAGATGTAAAGCCAGTTAAGTTTCTGAAAAGCCTGAGGTTATTTTTATTAATAAGGCGGAGGGCTCAACTGTACCCTGTAGTCAATTAAAAAATGACCCTTAGGTTGCTTTTCACGATAGTCGGAAGGGGCTTAAAATTAGAATCATTAGAGAGACCAGCAAATGATTAGTTATAGTTGCAAACGTCAAGGAGGCAGTCCGGGTGATCATGGAGTCCTCGGCCGGCAAACAATTGAATGGAAAAGTTGACCCTAAAAGCATGCGTAGGCCTCGCATCATTGTTTATGATATTGAGCGCAGCTTTTCTGCTGGGGAAGTTCTGTCCCTAATAAGGGAACAGAATACCGATTTGGACGAAGCCGCTTTTAGGCGGGAATGTAGGCTGTTCTTTAAAACTAGTAGGCATGATGCCCAAAGATATCATGCTGTTTTTAAGGTAAGTGCTGGTCTCTTTCAGAGGTTTACATCTGAGGGTAGATTATTTGTTGACTTTGGATCCTGTCGGGTCAAAGAATACATTGATGTTCAAAGATGTTTTAAGTGTTTTAGGTATGGCTACAGAGCCAAATTTTGTAAATTTACACTGATCTGTGCGCATTGTGGCGAGGAAGGCCACAAGCGTGATGATTGTCCACAGAAGTCAGAGGCTCCAACCTATGTTGACTGCAAAAGGTTGCGGTGATAACATGTTTAGAGGATGATATTGTAGGAAAAGAAGAGCGAAGATGTCCGAAAGAAGCCTAAAGCGAAGGCGTTGGCTGAGATAATAATTTTTACCAATGTAAATGTCTGCCTCAGCATTTGAATCGGTGGCATCTCGTCTGAGGCCTAGCTGATGACTGTGAGATCAGTTAGAGGGTCAAAAGACGACCTCCGGTAAAGGTTCTCAGGGCTCGGATCGGAGGGGGTGGTATGACGACCGGAATCGCCACGAGGTGGATGTCTTTCCCTACGTGATTGGGATGTCATCTGTTTGACGCAATTAAAGTATTTATGGGAGGCGAAATTCCACTCGAATTATAAAGTTATTGAAGTATTTCGAGGAGTAGTCAACATGCAAAAAAGAAGATTCCTTCTTTTCCATTACTAAGAAGCTTCTTCAGATCTGACCGCTTCCTGAGATCTGGAGTAAGTACACTACCGTGATAAAAAAAACTTAACTTAATAATTGTATGCGAGTCGACCCATTGTGCTCCAAAAAAAAATATAGGTGTGAATTTTTTGTTTGTATTTACACACAAGTTTTTCTTTAATTTATCAACCAATATTTAAAAAAAATTCTATGCAGAAAAAATTACCGTCTATGAAAAAAGAGACTTACAGAAAATTAGATAACAAATAAAATTTGTTTGAGATATTGTAAAAGTTTTTATACCGGAAATTCTCTTTTTAAGGTATCTAGCTAAATAGAAGTAAATGTAAATTACTATAGGTTTTTAGATTATAATTAACAGGAAATAATTTTAATTCAGATGCGGTATTGATTAATTTTTTGGTACATAATACTATATGTACAAACAAAAAAAATTATTAATAAAAAAAGATTGTTAATTAAATGTTTTTAATATCAGTATGTAACAATAATAGTAATATAATTAAATAAAAAAAATCCTTTTAAAACTAAAATGCAGTAGACTCATAACATTCTACAACTCTACAATACGAAAAATACTGAATCGTATTGTACAAATGTAACCGGTAAATATTTTCCATTTACCTTCTTTCCACGCTTATTAATTGAAAACTATAAACTATTATTAATCTGAGTTCTGTTTATACTGAAAGGTTTCTGTTTGATTTCTGTTCCCATTTATTCCACTCAATTTAATTCCAGTTCAATTTTCAACTTCCAATATTCCAAACGATTTTACTTTACTTCGTCTGTATATTTTATTTTTATTATCGTGTAAATTTAAAACAATTATTTTATACTCCTACTATTAACGTTGTTTATCTTTACTTTTCTGTAAATCAAAAAATTCATCATGAGTAATAAAATAAAAAATACGGTATATGAGAAATAAAATCATTTATATTATCTATACTATTATATAAAGAGGAAGAGGAATTTTTGTTTGTTCGGGATAAACAAAAAAACTACTCCATCAATCGTAACCAAATTTTTACTCATGTTTCTTGGTATAACTGAGAAGTTTTTTTTAAATATATTCAATCTCGATAAATCTCGAAGGACCAACCGGTTCTTCGAAACCATTTTTTGGTTAAAAATGTTTAGTATACATTTGTATTATACCATGAAAGGTTTTAAGCCACAGACCGAGGCCCTAGCTCCCTTGAAGGTTAAAATATTAAAAATATTCATTATTTATTCCCCCCCCCCCACCGGAGGATGAAGTCGTAAATTAAAGATATATTCACTAAGAAAAAAAAAATAAGATTAATCTTTTTACTTCATTATTATATTTCTGCCTTCATGGTAATGAAATAAGTTATGAATTTTTTGTCATCAAAGGTACTTTAGTACACCATAGCTACTATTATTCTGTCTTTTGTAACTTAGTTTCTTTTTCAGGTTTCTATAAAGCCTGAATACTTTAATTGTTATTTATCAATATTATTATCACAATCATGAGGATAATAAACAGTACGGGGGTCCAGGGGGCGAAGCCCTCTTGGTAGACGGAAATGACGACTCTGTGGGTGTTCAAGGCCCGCCCCTCTGTAACAAGGGAATGGCGGGCGAAGCGAGTTCTGTGGTCCTGAAGTGGGATTTTTTTGACTTCTCCAGTAGTGCACAAACCTATTGTTTGTCAAAATACAGGAGTATACTCCTTCTAGATCAACTGTTACGAAATTTGCCTCTAAGAAGCACATGCAAATAAAAATAACAGGGTCAATACATAAGTGTAATGTATACCGTAAAATCCTTATACCTACATTATATTTTAATTAACTCCATTATAATTAACTCTATTACACTTTAATTATTATTAGTCAGTCAGATTCATGGTCCGCGATGTTGAATTTATTTATTATAAGATACGCAGAAAATCAAATTAATTTAATATCTAGGGCCTATACAATTGTATTATGGGTTCTTTACGTTTTTTTTTCATTTTAAAAATTATTCGATGTAATAAATAAATCTTTGTTTTAATTGAAAATATAACAAGGGTTCTCATTTCCTTTTGACATTAAAACAAAACATAATTTACATTTATCGTAATCTTTATTTCAATTGTAAATGTCCTAAGCAGAGGCTATTTAGAAAAAGCCACTGGAATAATACATCTACAATATAACCTACTATTAAGTTTGAATCATGGACAATAGCTTCCTCGTCTTTTTGTTTATAAACAAAAACAAAAATTAACAAAAAGTTCATTGTTTTCACAGTCAATTATAATTCTTTCTTGCCCGCTTAATTAATGAAAATCACTTCGGTTATAATCATTATAAAAGACTAAAAATTGATATATTAAATTTGTATTATTATTATCATTAAAAAAAAATTAAGTATCTATGGCGGTTTTATTTATTGATAGTTTTGTTTTTTACTATTTCTTTAAATTCAGGCAAAAAATATTATTTAAGAGGATTATTACTTAGGTTAGATGTAACTTTATATAAAATATGAAATATCTACTGTAAAGCTAACCTCTATTAATTATTAAAATATATTTCGATTTTACTTAACGAACGTTATCAACAACAAACCATCGAACATTGCATTCGATTACTTATCATACATAATGTATTTTAAAATGTAATAAAGCATTTAAAAACAGTATCAAAATAAGGGTAGTATTATTAATGTTTGTTTTAACAAGCTCTGGTTCTATTAAAAACTCAATTTCACCAATCAGATAACCGGTAGAGGTTCATTAACTTAAACAATGAATGTGTATGTATATATATATATATATATATATATTTCAGTAATGCTGATAGAAAGGGGATTAAACGTTATGAGATATTAACACGTGGGATGTTGTATTAGTTTGCCGGAAGTTAAATAAGGTGATCGTAGATAAGTTATGATTCAGTTTTACATTTTATGATTTTATTATTAGGGTTGGGTGTAAGTTAACTTAATGAAAAATTGATCATCCAGATTTATTTAAAATTTGTTAATATCATACATTTTCTGTAAGGAATAAATAAATTTAATTTACCGTTGTACGTTTTTTCTAATATACATTATAACATTTTTAATGAAAATAAATTTTTCCACGTCAATAAATTTTTCAAATCCGACAACTGTGGGTTGTTTCTGATGCAGAGCTTACACACACAACTTAATATAAAATATTTATTATTTTATTTAAATATTATATTTTTTCGTTAATTTAATTCAATGATTTTAACTAAAGCGCGGATGTTGCGATACTAGCGGTGACGGCCGGTACTAACTAAACTAATGTAATTTCACAACTTACATAGTACAAATTTCGCTTGTACGATCGACGAGGCTTAACGCACCAGTAACCGAATCAACTAGGCGATCGAATTCTAGACAGAGTCACACCGAATAACTTTCTTACACTTTAAATATTATTCATTTATTTAATTCTGCCGCTCACCTGTGACATCACATCATAGCAGACGACTGCAACAGCTGTACGTCAGTGCTACCAACCTTTGAAATATTAAATAGATTAAATAATTAATATTTAAAATGTAAAAAAATAATTTGGTTGGCAACCCTGTGGAATTTCAAATTACCCGGTTCAAGAGGACGAGGAAAAAGGGAATTTCCCACAGGGAAAAAGGGAAATTCCAAGTTGGCGGACAGCGACACTAGCGCTCCTTAAGGTGACAAGTGGTAACTGACACAGTATGCCTACTCAGTCATTAGTTAAGAGAATGTTTTGGGTGGGGGTGCAATTTTGAAAAATCTTTTTTGTAGATATTGTTATTTTTTAATCGTTAACAAATATGCCTAAGAAAAATATGACCTTAATTAGGCGAAATCTCGAGATACTGTGGGTGATCTTGCACTACAGCCTCATCCCCTTGATCTTTTAAGTTGAAAGTTTAATGGCATTAATGCCGCATATATAGAAGTAATCTATGTTTGTTCAAAATCGGTCCAGTACTTCTGAAGATATAAGGTGATTTAGAGGCCATAACCGAACAAACATACACGTACATACAAATATTAACATCCGGAAAATTTCCATCCGATTTTTTGGGTTTTTCGGTATCAAAATGTCGAGATCCGGTGAAAACCTCATATGCCCAAATTGGAACGATTAAAATACTTTCCCTTATAGAGCTACTGCTCTGCTGTAGCGCTATCTAGACGGGAAAGTAAAAGATAGCAAGAAAGTATTAGAAACAACGGCTATGTTCGGTTAAATTGTTTAGATTTGAGGTGTCATACTGTTTACCGATTGGGTTAATTTTTCTCATTACCATATTGGTTGATACAATTCTCTATTTTTTTTCTATGTAAATGAAATATAATTATAGTTACTAACATTCATTAAATATCTTTATAACATTTAGTACGAATATGCTGTGTAATATAGAGTACTCTGATAGAGACACCCAATTTTCCATAATTAATTATATAAATCTTTGAGAGTAACAATATAAATTATGCTTAGATTTTGATGTAAGTTCCCCTCTATAAACATTTACACTTTTTACTATGAACTTTTTGTCATGCTTTTTACTGTGAATTTTTAGTGTAAAAATACTTTTACTTTGAATTTTTACCCAAAAAGAAAGTGCCGGCCTTCGTGGCGCGAGTGGTAACGTCTTGGCCATTCATGCGGAGGTCCCGGGTTCGAATCCCGTTCAGGCATGGCATTTTCACACACGCTACAAATCATATTCATCTCATCCTCTGAAGCAATACCTAACGGTGATCCCGGAGGTTAAAAAAAAATGTAGTGGATGTATTTTGGGTGTATTTAGTTTGTTCCATCGTAGCAGCTCAACGGCTGAACTCATTTAGGTGTATGACACCGCTTTGGGAATCCTGACATTACCGGGAGCGATATATAAATATATATACATATATATATATATGTATGTGTGTGTTCAAATAAATTTAAAAATTTGGAAAAAGTACTATATACAAAACTGTCACCCGCATGCATTTTAATTATCCTATTTTAAAGAGCAATGTTTGTCATCAATGTCTTTTTGGCAAACGTATTTTTTAATTTTTAATGCTTATCTCCCGTTCTCCATACAAAACCACACTGCTTTTATATGCCGTGTTAAACCAAACATTTGGTGGACCCAGGCTTCGCCTATAATTTCTTCACTATTTCCAACACGCAAATTACCAGTTTTATTCTTTCCATTGGCCAAATTGAATCAGACTGATTAAAAGAAAAATGTAGTGAAGGTGTAAATAATTTTTTCTCTAATTTATTATATTAAAAATTATAGAATAAATTACTCTCTCAATCAGTCCTCCTTTGATGTTTTGTTTTGTACTTTTTTTTTTTTAAATTTTGACAGTTGACACGTTCTTTGTTAATGATAATATTTTTATTCTTGCAGTTTCCTGACGTTTAAACTACACGATTATTAACTATTTATTTACTATTATTAACCATAACTATTCTTAGATTCGTTTTATAAACCGTTATTTGATTCTGAAATTCTGTTTAACAAACTTAATTCTACTATTAGTTGTTTCTAGCTGTACCTAGTCATAACCTTTATCATAGAAATGGATTTTCTTCCTTATAGATAATTTTGAAATTATACGTAACTGGATTCTTGTTTCTTACTAAAACGTTTGTGCTAAAACTTGGAAATTTCAAAGCTAAAAGAGGAGATGAGTATTAAAATATAAGATGAAGACTTGCTTTGCTGTATTTCACTTGTGCACGTAATTTTAATTAAATTTGTATTTGTCAACGCAACTGATTTTTAATATAAAAATCTAATGAACGAGGACGGAAGTAAGAAAAAACAATAAATCTGATGCAGGAAGAAATAGTAATTTTACTGATTTTCTGCTGATGAAACAAACTTACACAGCCAATATCAGTGTTACGCATTGTTTTTTTATCTGCATTTATTCCAAACGTCTGAATTGTGGTTATGCCAACTCGAAATCCTATCTTACATTCATTCGTCCAAAAAAATTATATGAAAAGAAAACCTTTTTTCTGAAATGTACGCCAGAGAGGAGGTGAGAAATGTATCAGTAGCACCACTACTAAAGTAGCACTAAATAAACCACTTTATTTCGTCACAATCAAAAAACATTTAAAACAACCATCTCCAAAAAATTCTCTTGACAGTGTTCTTGGATTTCAAACACGTGTACGTGACCGATTACCTAGGAATAGCGTCAATTAAATTCTGTGCGATGCATAGAAACCTAAAACACCTTAAGAGAAGTGTGTGTGGTATTCAACAATCCACGGAGCCGATCGTTGTGCTACACTATAATGCTCAGCCACACAAATCGCTTTCAATCGCTGAGGCTCTTATGAAATTGAAATTTTAACCTACTCCACGTCCTCCATACTCACCAGATTTAGCGCGCCCTGCGATTTTCACTTCTATCGGTAATTAAAGAGGGTGAATGATGAACTGAGGGGCGCAGTGAGGTCGTGGTTCAAGGAAAGATCGTTAGCATTCTTCATTGTCGAAATGAGAAAACTGGTTCACCATCGGCAGAAATGTGTAACTGTAAATGATGACTACGCGTATAAATAAATTAAGTTTTTGTACCAAATAAAATGTACTCTATTTATTTCATTTGACTATCTGTTAACATTCAGCCACTGTTCTGTTTACTATCTGTGTGAATATGCATTACATTTCAGCCATCCTTTGTACAATTAAACATTTAAAAAAAAAATAGATAATCTAGTAAGAATTTTACGGAACTTTTAAATTGCACTTCCACAAAAAAATTTGGAAAACGGGATATTTTTCATGAGTAATTTTCTGTACAAGAAAAATGAAAAAAAATTACCACATTTAATCGTATATAAAACTTATTTTTTTCCATTAGGTGCTTCGTAAAATATAGCTTTTCAAAGATCACCTTTTATATCGACTAACATTAATAGGAATGGGAATATACCTCCAGTAAAAGTGAATTTATGGATCAAATCTTTTCTTTTTCAATTAATTGAGAGATATAGTTTTAAAAAAACACTATATTCAAACGTAGAGAAAACGTGGATGAAACTTTCCATAAACGACTTAAAATATTTTTATTTCCCGCAAAATATATATACTTATATATACATACATGTAAATGTTAACCCCACTTTAAGCTACATCAAGGGAAGCGGAATTACTTTCTTTTTTTTACACATTTCGAGAAAATCATTACGTTTTGAGAAACAGTCACGAAAATTATTTAGATGCTCACAAAACTGTCTCGTTTTTGACTGACGGATAACGGTACTGTAATTTTTTTTCATTTCCTTTAATATGTTCAGTCCAGTTTAACACACAATGTTCAACATTTTATATGAACGACGACAGGTTATTATCGCCTGTGAATCACAAGCGATGGAATTTTTCATAGTTTAAAATTGTAAACCTTTTACAAAAAACTTGAGGAATAACTATAAGTAGTAGAATAAATAACAAAACAATTTTCAAAATAACACAGATTTTAAATATATAAGAGATAACGAATGATTTAAGTATCTTCGTATAATGTAATATACGTATACTACACTGTAAGTGATGAAATTGTAAAGGGTTCCCTCTTAACATGGAAATTTATAACAGCTAAACAGAAGTGAAAATTAATTTGTCAGAAAAATAAATTACGTAGGATATATTCGTAAAGATAATAATAAATCTCGTTTTATATTAAAGGAAATATATAATCAAATTCTTTTTAGGGTTTTTTTTTATATAATTTTTTTCAATAAATTATCAAATCTGAATTCTTCGGATTGAAAAATAAAAATACAAAATAATGTATTTGTAAATATACAAATATACTTCTTCATTAGCTTTAAAAATTCTTGAAAAAAATTTATCCACAACATGGAAATCACAAAAACCTATTCCTGCAAAATATGGAAAGGAAATTTTTTTGTTTAACCTCAGGGACCATCGTTAGGTATTACTTCAGCGGATAAGATGGATGACAATTTATCGGGTGAAAATGCCATGCCTGATTGGGACTCGAACCCGGGACCTTGGGAAGGAAATTTAAAAAAATTACTAAAAGAGAGCAGGTTTAACTTTTTGTCCGATTCTCTTTATAAGTGGAATCTGTATCAATCTTTATGTAACATTAAAAAATATGTACTAAAGGAAAAAAAATCTAAGGAACAGTCCATTGGTAAATATTTCAAATGAAAATGGCAGATGTTACTGGCTACTACCTTCAATCATGTGAAGTGATACCTGGTTGTCTATACCTGGTTACATAAGTTTATTCTCCAAAAAAAGAAAAAAAAACAAGATGTAGTACGGTACAAACACAAATCAATATAATGGGACATATCAGTTTATAAATTGAAAGAAATTTTATTTAAAATAATACCTCGGAACAATTTTATTTTCTAGTAGATACTAAGAAATCGTTTGAAACCCAAACAGAGGTTTCTTAGAAAGCTCAGGCTTCGGTTGTTCCCACTGATAAGAATGGGTCGGTAACCGGGAATTGCGGTGTAATTTCGTCTAGAAAGCGTGGATCCTTGTCGGCTTCTAACAGAGATCCAAGAAAACAGTCTAGAAACAGACTTATCAGGGACGATATTGTATTTGATGTATCTGATAACAACGAAACCTAAACTTACAACGCAGATCCGGATGCAACAACTGTATCATGGCAGACTGTGCCGGGTTTGCGTGCACATAACAGTTCTCAGTCCCACATATTAACTGGTGATTTACTCCTATCCAATCGTTTTCAAAATCTCCTGATGGAAGAAACAAATCGGAAGGACGCAA
Organism: Lycorma delicatula; assembly: GCF_047948215.1. NCBI lineage: Eukaryota > Metazoa > Arthropoda > Insecta > Hemiptera > Fulgoridae > Lycorma > Lycorma delicatula. Next base: position 20,441,725 of record NC_134456.1, on the reverse strand, counting down.
TAAGCCACCACCTTTATTCCTGTATGGCATGAATGACATTATGAGGCTATTCGAATTGATCAAAACAGTAATAGATCAATGAAACTACAATATTAGAGAATTCAGCTCTAAAGGACTACGGGTTGTTTTAAAGAATGTGATAGCCTACAAAAAACCTTGGTGAGGGAACATCAAATGATCGGCCACACCTTCACCAGGAAGGTTGAAAGAGCATTTAGTATCGTAACGAGGAACCTACATTCCTCTGTTCCAATTGACCTTATCAGAGTATAACTTGAGAGTGACAGCCATGCAGTCCGTAGCATTGTCAACGCAAGGTACCGCATTATAAAACAGCCGTTATCAATTATTTGTAAATTTTGAGCCGAGAGACAACAACAAGGAGGTGTATGGGTTAAAATATATGCCAACTCTCGGGTTGCCATTGAGGCGCCTAGACGGTCTCCAGGGCTGGTGCAGTCTATGCGCTGTCAATACTACGGGCCCTACGAAAAATAATGTACGCGACCTTATCGACATGTGAAATGCGGTGAAGGACAGAGAACTGCTGATTAGACTAAAGATAGGAACACTCCAGCTGTTTGCGCGCTATGCCAGTGTAACCATTCGGCAAACTACCGGGGATTTAAGGTTTACAAACAGATCATGGAGAGAAAACAGTATTAGATAGGAAAACGAGTGGTGATCCAGACACGAATTCCTTCATTCGTCCAAGATCTTACGTTGCGGCTATTAGTCACGACGTCTAGAATATTTCTGAGGACAGACTAGGTAAGCTAACAAGTAAGAAACCTAATAGGACTTCTTACTAAAGTAATTACCAAATTCTGTTAATAGCTAATTTCCTGAAAGTTGCAAGTGGAAAATTAATGGTCTAGCAGGTAGAAGGAAAAAACTAGAAGGTTTTTTGGTTAGTGGATCCTTAGACGTTTTGACTTCGGATATTGTCCTGCATTTTACTGATTAGAGTTTCCTTCGTCTTCAAGGTTATTGTATCTAATGTACTATCCATCCCGGTGACAGAACACACGGAGGTACCACGGCTAATATTTAAAGACGTTATAAAATATCATCAACGCCTGAATACAGTAATGATCAATTTCATGAAATACAATATTTATATACGTAAATAAATTGTTGTTCAACACAAAAAAAATTTAAAACAGTTTCCACGGTAACCTGCGATAATAACCAAATAAAGAGCAAGTAGATTTATGTTCATTATACTATAAATTTTTTTTAAGGTTTTATTATTTCTTTTGGAAAATGATTAAAAATATATAAACTATCGATAATTAATTTAACTGGCTTGATCGGCATAAACATAAAGTAAGGAAATATTAAATTATCTTTCACTTGATATAAAAATTTAACATTATTATTGTATTATATTATACTGTATGTGTTATCTTTAAAAATATAATTACAGTTTTACAAATAAACTTACAATAGTTCTTACATTTATAATCTATTCTAATTTTACTAATTTAATGCTTTATCCTATCGAGTGTAGTTCCAAGTTACAAATTCTGTACACACATGACGGTATGTAGCGTCAATTTTGGTTCACAAAAAAACGGAAATGGAGTAGAATGAATTGTTTAAAGAAATATACTGCACTATATATTTAGGACTAAAAGTACCAATCTTATTCCTACTAGACATAAAAAAAGCATTTGATACAGTCCAGCTCAGTATTCTTTTGAGGAAGATGGAAAGAGTGGGAATATGGGGCACTGTGTTGTGCAGCTTTGAATCTTATCTGACAAATCACTGACAATGTGTTAAAATAGGAGATGACTTAAGCAACTGTACTAAAATAAAGTGTGGTACTCCACACTTTAGGAACTAGTTTTTTTGTCATTCTGTTCTTGATATTCATCAGTGATTTATGTAACCAAAATTTTATAGGGAAGTGTCGTTCTTTTGCGGACGATACCGCAATTGAATACAATGGCAGAAATTGGGAAGATATAACTAACTATCAAATGGAAAAAGATCTAGTTATCATTGGAGGTTGTTTCTACATCAGTAGGCTAATTCTCAGTACAAGTAAATACGATTTTGTGAAATTTTTGGATAAGTTGTAAACAAACTCCACTGTAAAGAATCGTAAACACTGTTGGTTAGGCAGTATAGACAGTGTAAATTTATTAATGAATTTGGTTCTATCAAGTATTTAGGTTTAGTTATCGATTCTGAATTAAACTGGAAACTATTTATATTAAAATTAAGGAAAGCATTAATGTTGTATACATATAAATTCTATAAGACAGTACTGTAAACAAAAATGTTTGTTATATTTGTATCATGCACTTTATGTACTCTTGAATATTTGGAGTAACATGTTGCGCTAGTAATTACAAAACTCAGAAGCATAAAAATTAAAACTAAATAATAAAAACCAACCATTGCAAAATTTTACAATATTATAGTCCTAAAGAGTTGATCATATAGTGGTTATGTTTTGTAGCTGTACTTGATAAACTTTAACATTTGAAGCGTAACATCGTGTCATTGGTTGGTGTGTTTTTGTTCTGTATAATAATATTGAAAATTTTATAATGGTAGGTTTACCTGAAGATTTATGAAAATAGAATATTTGTGACGTAATTATTTTAACTGTGTATTTGTATTTATTTTTACCATCTACGTAGTGATTTATTTATGAACTGAATATTTTGTGCTTCTGTTTTTATTATGATATCCAACCAAGAAATATTCATTAAACATATATATATATATTTTTTTTTCAATTGTAAAAATGAAATTGTAAATAATACAAGAATTTAGAAAGTTATTTAGAGAATACTATGTTTACATAGGACATAAAATATAACATATTAGACAAAAAAAATAAAACTTATAACCATTGAATGTAAATTCATTAAGAAAGTAAAGAATTGGGTGCTAATGTCCAAGATACTTGCTCTATTTTCTCAAAATTGGAATGAATCAAACTTAAAGATTAGTCAGTTAAACTAAGACAAATAAATGTTAAAATAAAAATTAAATTCAAAATGTTATGCTATTAGGCTGATTCTAACTACTTACAACTGATAACTCTACTTAGTAATTTATGTAACGGCTATTAAAAAAATAATTATTTTTAATAAACAAATTTTAATATCTCTTGTAGTCACAATCAGCTAGAATATATTTGACCAAGCTCAGTCACGACACCAGGCGACGGCACGTTTATTGGTGGAGTGTGGAAATTGAAAGGTTGCACAAGCGTTTATGGGCCAGGAGGAGGGCCTACCAGCGTAGTAGAGAACGGGACCCTGTACGCTCCGAGGATTTATGACGAGAGTATCTAACGGCCAGGGCGGCTCTCAGATATGGCATTAAACGGGCGAAGAGGAGGTGTTAGAGGGAACTGTGCGATAGTGTTGACGAAGACCCGTGGGGCAGAGAATACCGGGTTGCGACTGGGAGGTTTGGCCGTTTGCTACCGGTTCTGACAGAGGAGCAGGTACGGGTCAGTGTGAGAGCGCTGTTCCCGAATGGTGAAGACCTCCTACGAGAAGAGATAGTATTTAACGACATTCCGCCCTTTCGGGTCGAGGAGCTAGTTCGGGGCAGTAGATGGATGAGACTACACAAGAGCCCGGATGGTAAACCTGTCGAAGTAGTCCGCATCTTAGTGGAGGGACACCGTGGGAGGTCCTCCGAGTGTTTAATAACATGCTGTGCCGTGGCTCATTTCCGGAAGATTGGAAGAGGTCGAGGTTGGTCTAGGTGAAGAAACCTGTTACGGTGGAAGAGCTCACTTAGTATAGGCCCATCTGCCTTATTAATAATCTCACAAAGCTTTTCGAGAGGATGCTTGATGCCAGGCTCCGTGAGGAGACTATGGTGAACGGAAGGCTGCACGTGAGGCAATATGGATTTCGACCAGGGCGGTCGACGGTCGATGCAGCTGACCCGGCTATGAAGATTGTGGATACAACAGCGGTGGGTACTTGGAGAACACGCAGGATTCCGGTGGTGATACTCCTCGACTGCCTTTAACTACCTCAGTTGGGATTCCATCTTCCGGACACTGAGGGGGTGGGGTGTGAGCGGCTATCTTAGGAGGATGTTGGAAGACTATCTTAACGATAGAAAGCTGGTATACAAGCTTGGTGACGCTGATCTCTGGTTCCGGTACAAGTGTGGGGTGCCCCGAGATCCGTTTTGAGTCCCCATATATGAAATATCGTGTACGATGAAGTTTTCCGGTTGTGATACCCGCGGGATGTCACCCCTAATGCTTACGCTGATGATTTAGCCCTGGTGGTGGTGGAAAAGACCAAAGAGGTGGTGACGCGTGCCGCGAATGCCGCTATCACGATGGTCGGTGAGTGGATAGCCGGGGTGGGACTCCATCTGTTCTGCGATAAATCTCTATTTGTCTCAATGGCGGGAAGGCGGCGACTGTTGCCTTTCCCGATTTCGATGGAGGGAGCGATGGTCCATTTGCGAAAGGCCGCCAAATATCTCGGAGTGTGATTGGACCATAGGCGGTCATTCACTCGTCTCGTCTAAGCTGGGCAGACTGTCAAGAACTTTAAGTTACTATCGAACGTTGGAGGGCCCCGTACGTCGAAGAGAAGGCTTTACTCGCATGTGGCGAACTCAGTTCTTCTTTATGGCAGTAGACAGCTACGGCGGTAGGTCGTAGCAGAAGGCTGTTGGAGGGAGTACAGCGCCACATGGGTCTTAAGCCGTCAGCATACGCCTCTGTCTCGACTGAAGCGATGCTGGTGCTGACTGGGATGCCGCCACTTCAGTAGCTGGTGGTGGTTCTTGCGCAAGTTTATTAGGGTGCGTCTAAGAACGATGCCAACACAACTGTCTATAGGGATTGGCAAGCAAGGTGGGATGCATCCACGAAAGGGAGGTGGACGCATCGTTTGATTGCGCACATTGAGCCGTGGGCCGAGAGGAAGTTTCACAAACTGGGATTCTAGCTGACACAGTTTCTGACCGGTCGTGGTGTCTTTCGTTCATACCTGTGTGGACGAAGAATAGCTGAAGATCCCTTCTGCCCCTACTGTCGGGAGTTAGACACCCCGAAACACGTGATATTACAGTGTCCGCTTTGGGACGAGGAACGCGGCGACTGTACTGCCGTAACTGAGAATCTCGAGTTGGGGGACCATCGTTGGAACGATGTTACGCAGTTCGGTGGACTTCGACAGTGTAACAGGGTTTGTGTCGGGAATACTGCAAATGAAATATCACGAAGCGAGGTGGTGAGGGACGGAGGTACGGAGCTGCCGTTCCCCCGTGCTTGCACGGGTGGACGGTGATGATGAAATACGGGGACTGTCGATCCCCTGAGCTAACAGACTGAGTCCCGGCGGAGCCGTCCCTCCGGGGGGTGTTCCCGTTAGAGGCGAAGCACAAAGGACCGAGTCCTGGTAGCTGGGTGATGGAGGCCGGGAACGGCATAGCCGGGCCTGGCATTTCCCTCGTCTGGCGACTAGAGGCAAACGCACTTCCCGGAACCATGTTTATGCTTAATTGGGGTCTGGTTCCGGGAGGCAGGGGAAAAAAGCTTAGTCACGGGTTGTTACTAAAAGAAAACCAAAATGAAATAATCAATTCACATCCAACAAGAAAATCAAGAAACAGATTAAAAATAAATAATTAAACACAAAAACAATAAATAAAAATAAAATAATTCTTACTTCTGCATCAAATATTCGTTCGCAGAACGAATTTAAAAAAAAAACTTTTAATTCTAATAAAAAACATCAAAAGAATTTTCAAATATATCTCTGCTGCTGAGAGGTATTTTTTTCAAATTCTGGATCGCTTGATGTACGGATCATCTTCCTTTACAAAAAGATCCTTTTATTCAGTAGGAAAAGTCGAGTTATTATTATCCGTAGAAATTTATAGTAAATACATTTTTTAGTGGGAAAAGTTCGATCAAAGTAGAAATACTTTTTGGATTAAAACAACATATTACACTTGGACAATAAGAATAAACATTTAATTTATACAAATTCGAAATAATATTTTGTTGAATTTTTTTATATATTTTTTTTCTCACAGTTCGGTACTAAAATCACATTGTTGGAAGCGTACTGAAATGAGATGTTTGATAAAATTGCAAGACCGTTCTTAAGAAAATCGAATATCTGGCCTCAGGTTTATGAGGAAAGATTAGATCAAATGGTTTTCCCATTTTCTTCTTTTTGAAACGATAACTGTGTTGCAGTTTTTTTTTTGAAGTCGGCGCCAATAAAGCTGTTAATTTGTATGGACTAGTTGAAATTTAAAGACCGATTTGTTTTTTCCAAAAGTGTTTTTAATTAATTTTTTTTTAGTCAATAAAAAAGTTTATTGAAATTTAATGAGTAATTTGAAAAATTCTTTCAAATTTATGTTTTTAATACTACATGTTAGAGAATAAAAAGTATTCTTTTTCTTTTCAATCATACGACATTCTGAAATACACCATATCGCATATATCGGCAGTGGATTTATTTAACATCTAATAACTGTGCTACTAATAGAGTAACATCATTGTGGCAATTTTAATCATTTTTATTGAAAAAGTTTGCTGTAATTATTCAGATTTTCAAATTTTTAATCGGTAAGGGTGGGTAAAAAAATAAAAATTAAAGTCGCTTTTTGTCTGTTTTGCACAGGCCCGGAATATTTTTTTATTGGGCATCTTCATTGTGGTTAGTCTGTCCGTGACTAAGCTTGATCAAATATATTCTAACCGATTGTGACTACAAGTGATATTAAAGTTTTTTAATTAAAAATAATTTTTTTTTTTAACAACCGTTACATAAATTGCTAAGTAGAGAACAAAGTATTATAACTACAATGTAACCTACACATTTTCTGCTGTAGAATGCTGCTTGTAAACAGATCGCTTGCGAATTCGAGACGAATTCTTCAGACAATTTCTTTATTAATTCGATCATACCGACGGCAAAATAATTCAATTTCATTTTTCTTTTTTTTTAAATTTATTATGACAACATTTTTATTTTTACACGAACGTAAATCAAATAAGATCAAACGTTGTAAAAAATTCATTTTTCTTAATTTGTTACTTAATAGGCGAGTACGTTTCAGAAATTATTTTAAAACTAGATAAGTTAAAAAAAAGTGACTGGAGAATGAATTAGGATCACGCTCGATTTTATATACCGTTAATATTAGTATCAAAATCATCAGCAAAGTTGAATGCATGTAAGCGGACTACTTAATTGTTTATTTACTCTATTTATTTTTCTCTGTTTATAAAAAACATAAAATGGTTATTACTAAATGAAATAAAGATACATATTATATTATAGTATAATATACGAGCAGTATAATGCTATTTATCAAAATTATTTTATTAAACGCTGCCTTGTATATTAATTGAACATCTATTTTGATTATCCTATCGTTCGGACTGTCCGGAGATCGTTCACTCAAGTTATTTTGGGTACAATATAATATAAACACACAAAAGTACTCATATATGAATTTTTTTCTGATGTGATACTAAATATTTAAATATAAGTGTTAGTCGTAGAGAAACGGGGTTAAGAATAAATAATATAGAACAAATAAAATTACTATCATAATAATAAAAATAAAAATATTATGTTTCAGGTGGATAAATTTAATGAAAAAAACTAACTAAATCTTTAAAAAATGTCATCTATAACATCTTCAAACAGTAATTGTGATAATTTTATGGACACTTATAGACTGTGTTGTATGCGAAGTAAAACAAGATTAAAAGTAAAAACGTTTGCACAAGAAAAATGTTTACAATTCAATGTAGACGCTTTAGATGCATCAGATTACACCCCAATAATAAAAGCGTTAAGAAACGATCGTTGGTTACATATATTAACTATAAAAAGTGAAGATAAAAAACCAAGATATTTACCGTACAATAAAATTAAACCGGTACTGTTTAATAAACCGTTCATATTAGCCGATTTAATTGAATCTATTACTATATGTATGAAACAATCGCCTGTATTGTCAGTATTAGAAATGCACTCTATACCATTAGCTAACAGTCATATAGATATGTTATCAAACGGGATAGAAACATGTAAAACTTTACAAAGTTTAAGTTTATCTTCTTGTTTATTAGGGGATGAAAATATAAAATTGTTATGCGATACCGTAAGCCAACACACCGGTATAAATTCTTTAGACTTGTCGGCGTGTTGTATAAAGAACGAAGGCGCTAAATACATAGCGGATTTGATCCGGAAGCAAAGATTAGTTCGATATGGTGAAACGTGGAAACAATCGTTGCGTTATCGCATACCGGATTCAGAATTGGTACCAGGTGTACGTCGTATAACGTTGAACGATAATCCGGATATAAAAGATAACGGATTTTTATCGATAAGTCACGAACTGATGGATGATTTGTGGATTAAAGCCGTCGATATGCAAAACTGCGGTTTAACTTTAATATCCGGGAATAACGCATTGGATTTAGTTAATACGAATGATACAATAATCGTCTTAGATATAAGGAGAAATAAAATTCCCATAGATACGTTAACAAAATTAAAAACAACCTTGCTAAGAAGAAAGGATGCGATCAATGATATCGCAAGGGTAAGCGGTACAAATATTATATACAACTGGGTAGGGGGGACGAACGAAACCATATCGAATACGAATATAAGTAATATAAATACTTGTAATAGTAAAAATCAAACGCTATACAATAAACCGACAAAGACGGAAGCAAACAATAGATTAATGAAAAGTAAAGTAAATTACAACAAAAAATCAGATTTAATAAAAAAAAACGAAACTGATGATATAAAAAAGATGCGATGGCAAAACATAATTAAAACTAAAGATAAACATCTATTAATAGAAAAACAGAAATCAGAAATATTAGAAAAACGAAATAAAGAAGAGATAAAAAAAATTTCCGCAAAATTGGTTAAAGAATGGAATAAACGTAAAACACTTGAAAAACAAATACACAAACTAAAAAAAAAATTGGACTCATCTACAAACATATGCAATTTAAAAACGAATAAAACTAAGAGTAATAGTAATAAAAATAATAATAATAATAATAATAATAATAATAATAATAATAATAATAATAATAATAATAATAATAATAATAATAATAATAATAATAATAATGATAATGATAATGATAATGATAATGATAATGATAATGATAATGATAATGATAATGATAATGATAATGATAATGATAATGATAATGATAATGATAATAATAATAATAATGATAATAATCGAATACTACGTTCAAAATCTTTGAAACGCCATAAAACGGAAGAAATGAACTTAAAATCAACACCTGCAAAATCATTACACATCACAACATTGAAAAAATCAAAAACCACTTGCAATAATAATAAAAATAAAAATACTAAATGCGACAATAATACTAAATGCGACAATAATAAAACTAAAAAAAGAACACAAAAGAGAAAGAACAAAGTAGACATAACAAATGGAAAAGGAAAGATGCCGAAAGTATCGCTTTCTTTATGATAAGTCAAAAACATTACAATAAAATATCATCGTAAAAAATTAAAAGATCGAAAAAAATTATTAGAAAAAGGAAAATTAGAATTATTAGAAAAACGAAATGAAGAATCGAAAAACATTTTCTTCAAAGTTATTACTGGATAACAAGCAGAAGGTTCTGTATTTTACTTTTTTTCTTCACTTTATGTGTGTGTGTGTGTGTGTGTGTGTGTGTGTGTGTGTGTGTGTGTGTGTGTGTGTGTGTGCGCATATGTTAAAAATTAAATAATATATATTATATATTTATAAATTATATTATTATGATTTTTTTATTATATATAAATATTCTGTCTCCGCCAAATAAAGCAGTTAATTTGTATGGACTAGTCGAAATTTAAACACCGATTTGTTTTCCTTTTATTAATTTTTTAATTAATTTTTTTAGTTAATAAAAAACTGAATAATTCTTTCATATTTATGATTTTAATGTTATATGCAAGACAATAATAAAGTATTGTTTTTCTTTTCAATCATCCGACATCTTGAAAACACACCACATTGCTTGTGTTGGCGGTGGATTAATTTAACATTTAATAACTGGGCTACTAATAAAGTATCACAGGTGTGGCAGTTTTAGGAATTTTTATTGTAAAATTTTGCTGTAATTAATCGGAATTTAAAATTTTTAGTCGGTAAGGGTCGATAAAAATATTAAAATTACAGTCGTTTTTTGTGTCTGTCTTTCTCATTATGCTCGGAATATTTTTTGTTGGGTATTATCATCACTGTTTTTATCTCAAACGAATAAATAAATAAGTAAACCACAAGAATACAAGGTAGTAATCTAACGGTCGATATTATGCCGATAAAAACAAATTAATTTATCCATCGTACGGTTAATGTCCCGATAATAATCAAACATTCGGTCAGTCAACATAAAGACCGATAAATTTTCAGATGTCAAGACAAGAAAATAAAAAATTAAATTTTAACTTTTTCTTATAGTCCCAAATTTTCTACCGATGATTTTATAGGAATTTTTTTATGGAGGTCTATAATCGTGTAATGAGTTGTTCGGGAAGATGGTTTACGCTAGGGTCTTGTGTATTCCCTGAATAGATTAAGATTGAACCTCCTGTAGATAGTCCTAATATTAAAATTAGAGAAATATATATACAGTCGGACAGTCGTTAACTCTTGGATCATAAGGTAATGGTACTCAGTAGTTTTGACGAAAACGTTAATCGAGTAGTTATGTACGTTTAACGTGTCGCGTTACAATGCCGGTTTTGATCGTGGAAGGAAAGGAGTCGTATTGAAGTTCGGGGTAAAATATAAAAACATGGGACAATATATAAGCGACGAAAATCCTTCTTTTATAATTACTGTATAATCGTTGGAAAAGAACAAAAACTTACGACGAATTTCAAAAGACGAAATCAGAGAAAACATTTTTTTTTTAAATTTCATTTCTGAAATAAGAAAAGACGAAGAAAGTTTTATAAATTTATTCGGATATCGATACAGTATGCGATTAAAATTATCCGCACAAAGAAGGCGTATTGAAATTCAACTTAAAAGCCAAATAAAAATCATAACATCTTATAAACGCATACACAATTTTTTAACAACCTTCATAAGTATGTACAACCATTGTTATTATGGTATTCTGCAAGAAGATTGTCTCTGTACCTACACTTTGTACTATTTGTGCGTTATACTTTGGATTATTCTTGAGAATTTTTACAGTACATACACCGTTTACGAAAATGACGACGGATGGGTCAAAATTCATAGAAAAAACATCTTCGAAGTAATAGACTGGGTATCGTATTAGTGCAACATTTTTGTCGTGGCGATACGACCAGATGTGGCGATAACAGATTTATAAATGTGCTATTTAATTTATAATACGGTATTTTCAATAGAGTGCAAATATAATTTTATAATATCGGGATGTGGTAACCCACCGGGTTGGTATAGTGGTGAACGCGTCTTTCCAAATCAGGTGATTTGGAAGAAGAGAGTTCCAACGTTCAAGTCCTAGTAAAGACTTGAATACTAGATCGTGTATACCGTTGTTCTTTGGTGGTTGGGTTTCAATTAACCACACATCTCATAAATGGTCAACCTGAGACTGTACAAGACTTCACTTACACTCATACATATCATCCTCTGATGTAATACCTGACGGTTATTCCCGGAGGCTAAACACGAAAAAAAAGTCGTGATTTGGTGCCACGTTAATCATTTTCAGTGAGCCAAAAGACACATCCTACCAATAATCGAGTAGAGCGTTTGTTTACATTAATACCTAATGCCTTAAACTTGCTATAAGAAAATTAAAATTTTCTAATTAGGTCTGATTTCTTTGATCAGCTGATTTAATAATTTTATTCTAAATAAATTATAAGAAATAAAATAAGTTTACTATTTAAAAAATCCGTTCAAAATTGTTAATGAATGTCAATTAATTGATTATTTTATCGGGTCAATTAATTGAGTTATTGAACTCCGAACTGAGGAAGAAGGCTGAAAATGATTTCGAAAAGGATATCTACAAATTAACAACTCAGTCTTCCGTAAATGTATGGAAAATGTCTGAAACGATAATCTAAACTTTTCGCTAAGCCATATTAAAAGATAGAACAATTAACAAGTAAAACCTAATCGGTGTTGAAAGCTAAAGATATCGTTTACCTTAACTAAATCCACGTCTGGGTTGCCATCTGAGAAAAAACTGATCCATTATGTAATGAAGCAGAAGTTTGGATCCAGATTAAATTTGTATTTCGATAGCTTCATTTATGAAATTGAAACATTTCATTTTTACGAGGATATGAGTCAGATATGTCACACCATTTTTATATATCCAACTATCCGGAGAACCATCCGAACTATTCGTCAACAAACAACAAGGTCCTCGGTAAATTCCAAGAGCAGCTTAATTGCGCAATCATATTAGAGTATATCGGACTGAGACCAAAGCTGTTATACCTTTCGCATCTAGAGATAGAATAATAAAAAGAGCGAAAGTTATCAAGAAAAACGTGGTGAAAATGAAATCACCTTCATCGATTACAGAGTTTTGGATGATGTTAATCGTAAATTCTCAGGTAAATGCGTCTGTTTAGATCCATAAAACATGTTTTAACACTATAGAGACAAACAAGCGAGCTCTGATGAACATCGACGATAAACGAATGGTAACATTTGTTTGTCTATTATTAATATAGACGACCACCAATGTAAAAGGTGAGATAGCCGGAGTTACATCGACAGGCTAATTGCAATTACCTGACTGAAGTAGAGCTGAAGGGACTCGTTGATGTTATCAAACCGACTTGGCTGAGATGACTCCTTACTCTAAAATAAACAAAGCGTATAGATACATTATGGCTATGGTGAATTGCTTTTTTAAACATACACTTGCATTCCAATTTTACAGAAAGGCCTTTCTTTGCCAAAAAGACCGCTAATGTGGAACTCACTTTTAACTTCTATGGGTAGGTAGTTCAGTTCCTTTGTTTAGTTACGTCCTTTTAGTCTTCCTTATGATTCGGTGAGATATTTTGTTTTGAGTTCATTAAATAGTAGTACGCCGATGAGAATGTTACTCGTGGCATTCGCATCGGTGGCATCCTGGCCGAGGCGGACTGGAATTTATCAAAAGCCGAGGTTTCGAAGATGACCTCCGGTAAAGTCCATAAGAGTTAGAAACGGCGGGGGTGGTGGAGGGTGTCCTCCCCTACAGGGGTCAGGATGCGATACCGAAAAAGCATAAAATGAAACATTTACAGATAGATGATGGTAATGAGTGGTACAATATGAAGGTTAAGGATTTGTTAAAGGAGTACGCTATCAAACAATGCTCCACTCCTTCCGAGAAGAAATACTTATAGTGAAGTGTTTCAACAAGACGCTGAAGGCTAAAATGTGGATAAAATTCACAGAACAATGGTCGTGTAAGTGGTGGGAATTACCCTCCATAGTAATATAAGTACATAATCTGAAAGAAGTTAACAAAGACAACGAAGAGCTAGTCCTGTGTAGAATTAACTCGAGTACGGTGAAACCTTAAATATAAAACAACCTCAATTGACCAAAGGTTATTTGCAAAACTGATCCAATAAAAATTTCAAGACCTACGCTATACATATCCAAAATGCGAACTGTAACGTAAGAATTGATCGACACCCATGGTGAGTTGTTGAAAGGAAAATTCTACGAATACGAATTGAAAAAGACTGACCGTAAAGATGTCTACCTAATCAAAAACGTTATCTGGCCGGTAAAGGCAAAAAGCTACAAATAAAGTGGTAGGGATCTGATAAATCGTACAACTTCTGGGTCAATAATACGGATATAGTATTATAACAACTATGTGAAACCTGGTTATGGTGATGAAGTTGATAAAGTAAAAGCGGAATTTGATGATAGTGTCTGATTTCGACAAATCGCCGTGACGAGCGGATTTTGACGGTAGAAACTAAATGATCCACTGTAGCCCAGTACCATCAGATGTGCAGTATGCGGTTCTTCCTTTTTAGAAAGTCAAACGCGGTCTTAAGTTTAGTGTTCCATTCGATGGGTTTACGCTACAGAAATATTTACGAAATTTTCAATGTCGCTATATCAACCTTAGCATCGAATCTTCCAAGCAATAATGAAATCTACATCTGAAATCGGCTATTTCCAGTACTCAGAAGACAAACAGGTGATATCACCTGAAAAAGTCCGAATTTACACTATGATGATATTCGACGATTGATCGAAGGCAAGCGATCAATCGTGGTGAAAGATGAAAAGCTGAGAATGGAATTGGCTAGGTTGCAAGAACCGGTTAAACGTAAAAGTGAGTTTAGTAGATTAATAAGGGTACGCCCACGAACAAATAAGATTGCAGTATTTTGGTCACGCTACACTGGTCCTCCAAGTCTGCCATCTTGGAATTTCCCTTTTTTCATTAGAAAATTTCCTTTTCTCTTACAGTGTTATCAACCTATTTTTTACACAATTTATAATTTAGTAATTTGAATATTTGATAAACTGTTGGTAGAACTGGACTATAGTTGTTGTGGCCGTCTGCTAATTTGAGATGGCACAGGTTATCGGGAGAATTAAATAAATAACTACAGGTATTGAACTTGGTCTGGTAAGTCGGGAGGGTGTGTTAAGTCAGCGCTGCCAGGGCAATTCTCGAACGTAGATAGTAATTTGGTTCTACATAAACCGCGAAAAATCATGAAATAAAATAAAAAAATGTTTTAAGTTGCGCGCACGTGCGTGTGTGTGAATAATGTAGTATTACTTCAGAACGATCCTGAACATTGTGCTCACTATATCGAGAGTCGGCGGTAATGGATGAAGTGGTCAACGAGGCATTTGTAACAAGAATTGACAGTTAAACTTTTACAAACAATGCAAATATTTCGAAAATGGTGCGACCTAGGGAATTTTTTTTGACTAAAAAAAAAATACTATAGGAAACATATAAACTACGTTTTAAAAAAGTGTAAATGTGCCGACTCTTTGCACGAATCATATAAATACAATTTTGTATATCTCAAAAACGGTATGGCTGACTTAAAAATTTCGAAAGATTCTTAATTTGTATTAGCGTTTAACCTTTCAAACTACCCGTGGCAGCATGGTTCACATAAATACAATTCTATATAGCTCGATAACGGTGCATGCGTTTTACGAAATTCAAACGATATTGCAATCTGTACAAGCTATTTTAAAATTCTTCGTAAACTATCCATGCTTCACGCGGGCCGCATGCTTTATATCTAAAGTGCTACGATAAATAATATATTTAATAAGTTTGTGTGCGTATGAATAAGATAGACTTGAAGACGTTCACGGGAAGCGGCAATTTCGTGACTAGTCTATATCTGCATTCATTTAATATGTTCAAACAATAAAAATATAGAAACCTTAAGAAATTCTATGATTAATTTTTAAAACGGTAACTGCTAATTTATTTTAAGAATCTTTAAAGAAATGTAGAGGAATAATTATTTTTCAAAAACGTAAGAATTTCGAAGTTTATATAATAAAAATTAATTTTTAATTTAAAGATGTCTAAAAAAGTGTTTTATCTGATTATTAATTGTTATTGTTTATTTTTCTAAAATATTTAATTCTTTTAATATGGACATTTTTTCGTTTAATTCCTTGTAGAAATGTTCCACATTCTTATATGTTTTGTTTTTAGTAAACTTTGGAATTCTTACGTTTTTATTTAGTTTCTGTAAACTTTATTCATATTATTTTACTTAGAATAAAATTCTCTACAAGTTTTGTTTAAAACTTATGTGCTTATTACCCATTTAACAAAGATATTTTACGCCAAACATAAACTAGTTTATTTTTCAACCAATCTTTAGTCTTTACTCCAAATTTCCCAAACTACTAAAAATACAGTTCTGGGACCTTAATTCTCAAGTCAGATTTCATATAAAACCATTATCTTTATTCCCTTAATTTGAGATATCCCTAATTTATCCCAAGAATTAGTCTGGCTTAATTTTACCGAAGGGGGAGAGATCAGGGTGAGATTTTTGCCTACCGACACTTGCTAATGAATCGTTTCCGAACTTACTTTACAAACTTTCTTCTTTATTTTCATCAGTAGATGTCCTGAAAGCTTGTTATATTCTTCGTGAATCAGCTTGTATTATCACTTGAATATATTTTCATACAGTTACTAGAAAAAAAATTCAGTTTGAAGAACTTTACATTATTATCAGCTACCATTTAAAAAAGATGGATTACAAAAATATATAAAGTTTTAATTTAACTACATCCTGAAAAAAGGTCTAAATGAACTGCTGCACGATCCATTCATATATTCACACGCAAATAAAAGTAAACAATTTTGATCAAACAAGCATAATAATCGTACACTTTGATATAGAATAAACGTACTTCAATTATAATGTTTTCCATAGCTGTTTATTAAGACATAAATTAAAAATATATGTACACCTGACGTTAACTTTATGGGAGTCGGTTTGTTTGAAATAGTCTCGGCTGCTGGCATAAAAAATTAGATTTTCAGGTTATAAGATTGCTTTTATTGTAATTCAACCTTAATTTATAAGGCTGTTTTATTATGTACTCGTTTAGAGGTAAGAGTTAACAATTACTTTTATTTTCCAAAGGAAGCAGAGTCTCATTAATATATCCATATTCACAAAGTTAGCAGAGAGGAATTTACTTTTTTATGAGACATGCAGTTCATCAGGATAATTAATCAATTTAAATGACCGAATTAATTAAATAATTAAAACTTTTAAAGTTGTATTTTAATTATAATAAATTTAAAGTCTCTGCATAATTAATTAAGCTACTTTCATAAATCTGCGTTTAATAACTAACCGCTGAAATAGAGTATAGAGGTGGAGCTAATGTATGACCTCAATAGTGAATTAACTACACTGAACTCACTCTACGGTTCGAGTTAAGTTAGTTTAATTTATTCCAAACACCGAAAACAGGGTTTATGACCACGTACTGAGTGCAATGTCATCCTCTGTAGTGGTAAGCCGTTAAGAGAATCTACCCAGATTTCTGTTGTCCTCACATATAAACCCGGATTACCTAGTACTGCGTTTCAAGATTGTTATCCACATTTTAAGATGTACAACTTTAATGAACTTCTAACTAAGCTTTATAACTTTCTCTGTTACAGGAAATTCATTTCTATTCGGCTTCGTTATAACCGTTATCGTTACTGCCGCATGTAAGTTATTAATTACTAATGGATATGAATATTATTCTATGTTGTCAACAATAATTGTAAATACCATATGGTGCTAAATTAGAAAGCGATTCATAAAGTAATGCATGGCAGCTCATTCAGCTATTATATTCACATATGAAAACGGAAACAATTGATAACTATTTTACAACTCTATTGTCTACTGTTATACGATGTATACAGAATATAACCTACAATGCATACGTATGAAATATTAGATCGATATGAAATGCCACATTGTAAATTAGTTACTTGTACTTACTACTCTGTTGTACAATATTATTCATATTCGATTGTTTAAGATAAAAAGAGAATTACAGTAGCGGAGTAACATTTAAATTATAAAGGAAAAGTATTTAAAGAATAAACAATTCATTTTTTTAATCGTTTATGTATTTTAATGATCTTTTAATTTACTAGAAATTGTTAGAAGAAAGGAAGAAACTAATCTTGCAAACTGAAATAAGGAATAAAGAATTATTTTAAAATAATTTAATCATAATATATCTTACTAAAGGATAATTTGTTTGTAAAAAATTAATAAATTCTCAAAATAAAAACCGTATAATTTTACTCATAACAAATGTTTGTGTTTTTTTCTGGGATTGTTTTATTATTATTTGTACTAAGAAGAGAAAGCATACTTTTTTCTTCAGATTTTTTAAAATGATTGTTTAATATGAAACGATCTTAATTTGATTTTAACAGTAAAAAATGTTTAAAATATTTTTATATACATTGGAAAATAATTTTTATATAATAAAATTTATAAAATAAATTATACTGCGTGATGAAATAAATATTGTATCTGAACTTGATCGGAAGCAATCAACACCAAAATACAGCGCAACCAATTTATAACTTTACATGCGGGGAAAATAGGAACCAATAGATTCCAATTTAAGGAGATGAAATAATTTACCTGTATTTTTCTCTTCGAATAACATTTCTAGCTCACAGGACTGGTTTAGTGCTAAACTCGTGTTCAAAAATCACTTGTTTAACAGCTGATTTTCACATTCGAAGGTTCTCAGGTTCAAATTCTATTAAACGTTGGTTGCTTTCATAAGGACTTGAATATTAGAGAGTGGATACTTAGGTGGCTGGGGTTTAATTAACCACACATCTCGGGAATGGTCGCCTGAGTCTGTCACATGCCTATACCAATTACATGTCGTACATTTCATTATCATCTCATTGGGCTGAGGAGGGGGTTTACTTATTATTTATTAATTGAACATCAGACTGCAACGTACACATTAGGAAAAAAAATTTATCTTCGCTATGAATGTACGAATTTGTGGACTTGTCCTTGTTTACGATCTTAACCCCTGCAAACTAAATGGTAACAAGACTATGAGATGGACGATGAAATAAAAAAAGTGCTAGTAGTAAAGTTAATGTTAACTAAAAATCCGTAAATAAATAATGCAGAATAATATATGATTATTACGTATACATAATAGCTGTAATAAACTTTATAACCATACAGCTGTTGACTTAACAATTTTACTTCGTGGATTGCCTATATCGTCATGCTATACCTTAATATTAATTAAAATTAAATAATTCAGTAAAAAAGATAATTTACCTACATTATCGGTATTTTTAAATGCTACATTGTTTTTGGTTAGATTCCTTTCAGATTAGATAATAAGTTGATTTCAATGACATTCACATACGTGGACTTCTTTTGTTCAAAATAATTTGCAGTACTTTAAAGTATGTTTAACTTCATTTCACGTGTTGTTTAATTACAATTACGTAAAGAGTTTTTGTAACTGAAATATTTTAAATGGCTATCAACTCCTGCACCACACACCCCAAGAAGGGGGTTGAAATTCTATTTCTCATCAAAGGTACAGTAGTTGACCGATGCCTTGTCCTGAAAGTTACTATCTGGAACGGTTTTAAAGTTGTTGAGAGGTTACCATATTTTGACTCATCCTATATGTTGTTCCTTTCTATACATATATAACTTTTTATTTTCATAGAATTTATATAGCCTTTCAAGCAGTATCAAAATAAATGTAAATACAATATATTTTAGAAATGGATCAAAGTACGAGTATATTCGGGAGAAAGACTAATGAATCCATACTCATACTTATCCGCATTTCAATTTTGAACTGTTTGGGTTGGCAAGAAAATATTTCGGTTTTGTAGTGTGAGATGAAACATAATCTTTTTATACAAAGAATTTTAATCATTTTCATACTTTCCACTTTACTACTGGTAGTCGGAGCTATAGAGCGCTTGTTGATCAGCATTATGACGGTTCCAGATGTTAAACCGAGGGAGAGGCGAGCATCTATTTCGTTGAGGCCAGAAAAGCGTACAAGCTGGTTGTTTCAAGATCCAAAAGGGATTGTTGGAGGCAAATATGGGGACGAGGATATCAGATCGTCACCAAGAAATTCGGGAGAAGGAATTCTAGCGTCGGGAGAATTATAATTATTCATATTCTTTGGAAGGATTCTTCTGGCGACACCTACTGGCGATGCCAGTAGGCGACGTTAGAAGAGAGGAGATTGTTGCAGAAGATATTTCTCGGTTTAACTGGGAAAGCTGATTACCGCTAGCCAAAGGATGAAGTCTGGGAAGAGTCCTGGGTCTGATGGTCTACTGGTTGAAGTGGTTAGGATTGTGGTTGACGCGGCACCATAAAAGGTGTTGGAAGTGTTCAACCACGTCCTGGTCAATGAGCGGATCTGGAGGACTGGAAGGAGTCTAGGCTAGTGTTGATCAGGAAGGAGGGACGTCCTGTTGTTGACCCTTCAGCCTATAGGAAACTATGTTCGATCAAAAACTTTATGAAGTTACTTGAATTTGACAAAATGTTGGTTGTTCGGCTTGCCGATAAAATTGAAAGATGCGGTGGGTTTAGTTCACACCAATTCGGATTTCGAGCAGGTTCTTGATGGCTGGTTAATGAGCATTGTGAACCGAACAGCGGTTTGGACGAAACACAGAAGGAATATTCCGGCGCTCATCTTCTTCGACGTTATGAATGCATTCAACAGTCTATTATGGTCAACGATTTTTCCAGTCGTTCGCGGGTAAGGAAATCAACTCCTACCTGAGGAGGGTGGTGCAGTCCTACCTCTACCAAAAGATTATTGTCACATCTGGTTTTAGTGGCCGAGCCAGTTTTACGGCCGATCGGAGTATGCCACAGGTTCAGTTCTGAGATCCTTATTGTGGAATATAGCCTATGATTGGGTCCTAAGGCTTGCGTTTCCTCAAGGAGTTTTTCCATTAGCTTTTGCTGATGATTTGGTCCTAATCGTGGTGGCTAAGACCAAGCAGTTGGTGATGGACAGGGGCAACGAGGTCATCGAGCTAATCAGTAGTTGGGTACTCGATAAAGGACTGAAACTGGCTCCTGAGAAGACTAAGGTGTTGGCACAACACCTTAAAGGGGGAGGTATGTCCATAAAAAAAATCACAAACGCTCAGCGGTATTATTTGAAGAAAATTGTTATATTCTTTATACTTCATTGAAGAAAAAAATTAATAAGTTTTAAAATAAATTATGTGATTTATTTCAATATAAGGTAATGTTTTATTTAAATCATCAGTTTTAGAATCTGTTCTATTGTGTTTCTTTATTGAAAATATTTGCCATGAAGTGTTGCACTCATCGAAAGCCATACAATTAACGACTTGCTGATCTGAAGAAGTACGATAAATCATCACGTTCAAATAACTGCAATTTAATGATATAAAATGTAACATAAAAAATTACCCCAGTGAAGTATCTGCACAGACTAATGTTTGTTTTATCTCTTCTCTAAATGTACTATTCAACACTATTTTTTACAAGAATAAACAAAAGTACATTATTCTAAAATAACTTTTATTACGATATCTGAATTCGTTATGTTGCATTTTGTTAACCGTTTTCCCATACCGTCGTCTGCTTGCAGCGTAACTATAAAATGAAAATTCAATAATATAAGAAAAAATAAAACCCAAAGCAGTAATAAAAAAATAATAAAAGAATAAATTTGCGTAATTTCTATATAATCACTATAATTTCTATATGTGAATAACTATTTTCGTATTCGTGTTTTTACCTTCCTTTACCACGGTTAATAAATTTTAAGCTCTCAAAATTAAAAAAAAAAGAATGTAAGAACAAGTTTTAGATGCCTCCTTATTCAAGCATATAATATTATGATTTAATATATACGGTTTTTATTTAATATTTAAAAGTAATTATTCTTTTTCAGTAATTATAGAGACCCCCTAGGTTTTTGAGGTAGTGTACGTAACGCGTTTCGTTTTGCTACACAAAGGTTTTTCGCTATCAGAGGCACCAATCAGAATTACTTTCTCTTACACTTACGATTTTCAATCAATTCCTATTGGTAAAATACTTGAAGATAGTATTCGTTAATAGTACCAAATAGGTTATATATTAGATTATACCGTCTGTATAATCTAATATCACCTGCGCTTTAGTAAGCTTTGGCTCACGAAAGAAAAAAACGAGAAACCATTCTTCACTTTTTGTACTAAAGCTGGCTTAGGATATTTGTTATTATTAGAGATGGATGTCAATTTTTGAAATGACACGTCAGTCGGCTACAACCGTTACAGGTATAACAATTTTAACATACGTAATATATATATATATATATATTACGTATGTGAACAATCAAAAGTTCTTTTCAATTTTTAATGAAAAACTTTCATTAAAGGAAGGAAGAAATATGCATATTATACGTAGAATATTATCGACTAGTTAAAAAGATTATTATACATTTGATAAAAAAAAAAAAAAAATATAGAACTGAATAAGTTATTAAGTTGTAATTTCACTCTCAAATACTCGTAATATCCAAATTTTTATTTATCTCAGTACGATATTTGACAACAAATTGCATTTGAATATCTATTATTTTACCAATAACGATACATGATCGTATTGTTTAATATAAATAGACACACTGTTATAGATTTGATTTGAAAATCGTCCCGCAATGGCTCAAATCATGAACAATAAAGTTATAATCAAACCCCCTTATATTGTGAAACAACAAAATGGGAATTGTAAATGACACTGATATCAATAGAAATAGAATTCTACGTAATTTAGCTCATTTAAACGAATACAAATTGCGCTTTTCCTACAATAATATGGGAATTTTTAAATTCTGTTTTACTACTTTATAGTTTGTAATAATAATTTCATTAAAAAAAAAATTTATGCATTTTATATTTCTTGTTCAAATCATAGATTTATCTTATCGGTAAATTAAAGTGATATTTATTATGAAAATAATTTTTCCTTTTTTATAATATAACAAGTGACATCTTATGTATAATTTTCAAAAAAAACAAAAAAAAAACAATACTAACTTTGCAATAAATTTAGTAAACCTTTTGCTCAACTCACCAAAATAAATTGCCATAAGAAGTAAATACTACATAAACAAAATTATAAAATTAAAAAAAATTGTAAAGCTACTAAAACACGTAACATCTAAATAAAACGCAAACTTATTCACATATATAATATTCTTCCTTGTTACATTTCTTTGGAGCATGTTAAAAATAAAATCTGGGTCCTTTTCAATATTCTCTTTGCTAAAAATCATCCAATTCACTTTCAATAAATTTCATTTTTGTCTATTTTTGTCAGTATTATGTGTCAGTATTTTGTCTTTTCATGATATTCTGCTTAACTATTTAAATTTATGGAAAACGCTGAAACAGATAAATACTTTGAATATAATATATCCATCCATTTGTAATTTTTGTTTTAGAAAGTATATCTGCATTATCTTACGGAGTTAAATAATTTATTTGTCTTTGTTCGTTGTTCATTCTTCTTTATCGATTTCTTCAGTTGTGATATAAATATATGCACATACCTAAAAGTTATATAATGCCTATTTTAGTCGCTGATGTATGTTGAGGTTTGTTTTGAAATACGTCTACCATTTGGGATATGCCAAAACTGGTTTTTTTTAATTTATAATGATTCAACCATTTGCTATGCAATATGCACGTTTAATATACGAAAATACACACTGAGAGTCATTTTCTGTTTTTTTATTATTAAAAACCATCCCAAATTGAGATATGCCCTTTTGCGATTTTACCGACAATTAAGATATTAATATTGGGTTTGTTTTATGTGAATGTATATATTTTTAAAAATAATTTTACGAATGTATTGAATAGAAATAGGTTCTAATTATTTGGTAGGATCAAATAATGTTTGTTGATATTATTTGATATCAATTAAATAACATTTATTGATTATTTGGTAGGTATTTTTTGGTAGGATCAATTTAATATTTATTTTATGAATATAATTTTACAGAAACGTATTTAATAGGAAAGAAACGTACTCGTATTTAATAGAAAGTAAAAGCTTAAGAAGAAATAAGTTTCTTTTTCCAATATAAAATCTTAAAACTAGGGAATAGAAAAAAAATTAATATTTTTTCTTTAGTATTTTATAAAAAGAATTTGGAGCAAACTACGCTCATAACCACAATAAACTAATTGAAACTTATTCGTTAATGAAAAATCTAAAAACGGAAAAAATATCTCGTTTTAATACTTTTTCTTTTCTATCTAGTCATAAGAGCAAAAAAATCGTTGATGATCATTCTTTGAAATATACTGTTTGATAAAAAATATGCGACATTGACGAATCAATAGTGTGAGATAAAGAAAGAAGGATGAAGGATGTATTAACTTTTGGTAGAAAACTAAAATAAATATTTCTCAAGAGGTAAAATATTAATATCTATAAAAATATCTATTTTACGAAAGACAATTGCGTGTAAATATTTTGTACTGCTAATACATTTTTTAATATACTATTACGTAGATACTCGTTTCTTTTATTAAATCAATTTAACTGTAATTTTTTTTTGGTCCGGTAAATTTATTATATAGTTATGATGTCACGTGATTCCTTAGTAGCAAGTATGATTTGTTTAAACCCACCAGGAAAGCTGACATTGATGACCTACATTTTTTATTGATTTATAAAAAACAAACAACATTTTATTAATTGGTTCATTTAGTGAAGTAAAAATAATACACTACGTGCATAACAATTTAGTTAAATATGATTATTGGAACAAAACTAACAATTACGATGGAAGCTTCAGAATATCTTTGCTCTAATTTAGTGAAACTGAAATCTATCAGTGAATCATGGTCATTTTAAACATTATCACCTCCACCTCACCACTTGTTCATCATTACCACCAGTATTGATG
Organism: Lycorma delicatula; assembly: GCF_047948215.1. Classification (NCBI taxonomy): domain Eukaryota; kingdom Metazoa; phylum Arthropoda; class Insecta; order Hemiptera; family Fulgoridae; genus Lycorma; species Lycorma delicatula. The sequence goes on along the minus strand of NC_134456.1, from coordinate 20,417,215 downwards.
TACAATCTTATCAAAGCTCATTTTATCTTTTGTCGTAGCTTTTTTATGTTGGTATCACTATTTTAAATAACTAATCGAAAACGACAGATTATTTTAAATAGTGCTTAAAATCATCATTCCGCTTTAAAAATATCGTCTGTTCGTAATATTTTATCTAATTTGGACTGAAATTTCATTACATTCACTCGATTTCTGTTCAAACAAATTATTAACTTTTATCATAATTATTTCACGAATATTTGTATTTTTTTTTCTATTTTGATTTAGATTAAAACTTCACTTCGAATTTTATTTCGTTTCTTCGGCTTGTAAGTTAATTGTATTTATTTATTCATAATATTTTTTAATAAGCGCAATTGCTGATTTGAAAAAAATATTTTTGTACACTGCATTTTAATGAGAATAGTATGAAATATTTTATGGAGCTGCATCATAATTTAAATAAAATATGGTATGTGTACATTGAATAGTAAAGTTGTTGAACACCTTGATCAAATTAATCTAAATAAAATTATTTTTGTAATATAGTTTATTTCTTTATAATAATAAAACAAATGAAATTACACCTCTCCGTTATGAAGTCACACCATTATAAGTTTGAAATCATCTTCTCTTAATTGTGCAATCCATTATTCTGAGCTTGTCCTTATAAATGGCCAATAGGCTTTCAAACAGGATTCAAATCTGATAAATTTCCAGGCCGATCGAATAATTTAACTTTTGAAAACATTTGGTTACTTTTCTGAAACGTGGCAACATAACGAGATCTTAATGAATTACGGCAGATCCATCAGGCTGAATTTTTTTTTAGTTTTGTTAACTCCTGTAATACATTTCAGTCCAGAAATAATAAATAATTTTCAATAACTATTATAAGATCACAAGTGATCCTACCAACTGAATAAAAAAGTAATCTAAAACACATTTTTTAAAGGATGTTTCACGGTTTCGGTAAACATACTTTGAACTTAACTTTTCACCATCAACTCTTCACATGTGCTGCACGTTTATTCCCTGAACATTAAAGTGAGTTTCGTTAGAAAATAATACTTTCTCTAATCTTCCTTAGTTCAATATCTAGATTTTCTAGCTTATTCAAATGGGTTTTCTATCATTATATATGATAAAAGCTTTTTACACTATCTTTGAGTCTTCTTCTAACAATCTCCGAAGACCCATTGAGTCATATACTTTGATTCCGGCTACTGAAAGACCTTTTTTAACGTCAAAATTATCTTTTTGAGGATTTAGCTTACTTTTTCTTATCAAAAATTTATCATCTCGGGAAATGGTAACCGTTTTCCTTCCCTTTTTCCTTTACGTTTAGGTGATACTGAGCTAATTTCATTTTTTTTAGTTTAATGAGTCTGTTAATTTTACTTAAACTCACCTTACAATTAGTTAATATATTTCGCTGGGTAAAGGAATTGTTTTCACATAAACAAACTACACCAGCCCTTTTCCAAGGTGTTACATATTTGTAAAAAGTAGATGTAAGGTGGGTTTAAGAAAAATTAACAGATTCATTAAATTGAAAAATTGAAATTGGTTCAGTATTCCTAAACGTAAAGTAAATTGGGGAAGAAATAGAGCTACCATTTGTCGAGATGATACATTGTTAATTACAAAATTAGTGTATGTAATTACATTAAATTGTTGTTGATTTGTAAAAGATTTTTTTTTTACACTGTATTTAATCTATATATTCGCAAATTATAGATTAAAATATTTGCACAGCAAAACACAGAAAGGAATTTATACATATGAAAAAATAACTAAACTGTAAACTAACCTCTCTAAACTTTTAATCTCTCTAAATATTACTCACCTGATGTCTGGAGGAAAACAACTGAAAACAGGTTGTTCAACTTTGAAATACAGAAATATTGAACTTTTTCAATTAATCCCGTGGAGGAGAGGTAACGTCTAGGACTTTAATCTGGAGGTTCCAGGTTTGAATCTGGCCAGGCATGCCATTTTTCATATGCTACAAAATTTTCCATTTCATATTCCCTATACACAAGCGTTGACTTTGTGTGAATTGTTTCACACCAAAAAAAAAATGCGTAATATGATGTATGGTTTTTCTGAATCTCCAAAACAGTAATAACTTAAATTATATTTTTTAAATATTTTTTAATGCAACATTTTATTGCACTAATTGTTACTGCTACTAATTCTAGAATTAACCAATCCATTTTTTGTTTTATATTATATAGTTTACCTTTAATTAAATTTCCAACATTTCCTACTTCGAATAGAAGAATAGCATGGTTTTTTACTTTTTATCTATACAGCAGTTCGAACTCGAAGATCCAGAACTATTTTACCACAAGAATATTTTATCCAAGAGAACGATACGATGGCCCCACTTCAATCAGAATGATTAGAAATAGATTTTAAATCAGTCTGACGACACTGATTTAAAAAATATATTTCCTGTGAAATACAAGTGTAATTTTCAATTGATTTTATCCGCCCGTGCTTAAAGTCTAAAATAGGATTAGCTTCAAGTTTTTTTTCAGGTGGTATCAACCATCAATTTTTTGCATCAACAGGAGAGTGCCAGGAAATTTGCTTTTCATCGAGAAAGTTCTAGGGTTCACAACCATCAAACTTGGTATTTTTTATACGCTATAATTTATGTCTTGTCATAAGAAAAGAAGCAGTGTGACTTAATTGAGCATCAGTCTGTTGCCAAATATGAAGAGATATGAACTACTGTTAAAAAATTGGATACGATTTTTTTTCTATTCAAATCAATTTGATGGACTTCGTATCAACGTTTTTAAATGGCTAAAGTATAAAGAATTATTAACAATTATTTTCTTTCTATCACTTTTTAAAAATCTTGTATGGGTTTACAAAAACTGTAAAAATTTGGTGGGTGGTTAATGCAAATAGAAATCAATTATTTACGGACCTTAATATTTACTAAAACAATAGCTGAATTATTATATGTTGGATTTTTTAAATTTACACATAAACTTAGAGTTTATGCGTGCGATAATGTACAAGGGAATATATGAAGGATAAGAAACCTTTCAATCACTACTGGTATTCGAGTATAAAAACATAGAATAGAACCTTGCGAATGGATGGTGCTATTACTCCACAGAAACAGAAAACACTATTTGCTCTTACGGTGCTATTACAGAAAACACACACACACAAACACACACACACACACACACAAACATATTCATACTTTACTAAAATATGTGCATTAATTCTCTGAAGTATTACGCTACTCTTTTTTCAAAATGCAATAGTATTATTTTCTAATCGATTGCTGATAATCGATCTTGACTGTTAAGGTGTTATACCTTTTGGCTGCATGTATATGTGAGGCTGTATTTGAATGGGTGTGTGTGTTTTTTTTTGTTTGTATTGGTCTAATGATAAATTTCGAATTTCTGACTAACCTTGAAAAGACTTTTATTGAACCTGAAAAGTAAATTATCTAATTAGAAAATTGGTTAGGTATCTGGCCACATTTTGGAGCGTGAATACTCAACAGTTTGTCTATTGATTTCAATTTTTCACCTATTTCTTCTTTCACATTTTGATAGTAAAAATAGTTAAAGGAATATAAAATATACTTAAATTATTCGCAACAACGGTTCTGGTACTCGCTGGTTTTAATAACGATAAGAAAACAAAAAAGAATTCTGGCGCAGTAAACTTATTTCTTTTTGTGCAATGAAGTCAAATCTATTACTCACCGTCTAATTTTAGTGATTGTTTTGGCATATTTAAGTTTTTCTGCCTTTTTACTAAAATCGGACAGTCCATTTCGATATTGAAAATTAAATACGGATTACGTGAATAAATGTAAAAACAATAAAAAATAAAGATATAAAATCATAGAACAAAACTGCAATAGTTAAATTGAGAATTTCATTGTTTGATATACTTTGTTTTTCATATCTTCTGTAGAAAACGTTCCTTCTATTATGAATTGTAGATATAATTAAAAGGCAATTATAAGTTAGGTATAATTAAAATATTGCTACAACAATCGGTGGCACTGTCAGAAAGTTATTCAGGTTAGTTGAGGAAATAGAGAGAGCCGGTATTATGGGGAGAAAACAAAAGGAGTGACAGAACTACCTCTTTAATAGTGGGTGTAAGTAAAATTATTGTGTTGGTTTGGAGTCAAGTGGCGGCAGTTGAACACCCCTTTTGCTTGTTAATCGCTGAAGTTGCCGTTTCCAGGCTCCATTCCTTCTCTTCTTCTCTGCACATTATTTTTGAAAACAACCCCTGTTCTTTACAGAATTAACTAAGAACACGGCATTGTACTACTGTGGTAGAGTAAAACTGCTTGTGTTACATTTTTACTATAGCCTATTTTAAAATTTTGTATTTGTGGTAAACAAAAGATGAAATTATTATGTTAAAAAGCTAGTATTATTTTAACGTAAAAAAAACTGTTACTTTAAAATTAAAAAAAAATATATGTGAAAGTAGCGGAATTCTTCAAGCTACATGTAATCAAAGTTGATATGAAATTTAAAACGTTTAAATTTGAACAAGCAAATGGCAAATTACTGCCAGATTTAATTACTTAATCGCCGGTGTTCAGATCTGGCCTAAGGAGGGAACTCACTCCAGATCTAAAGGTTCAATTATCCTGGTTTGTTTTTTATAAAATGTATTTTCACTTGCGCATTCATAACTGTATTATAAACATCATATTTTAAACATATAAAGGTACTTTTATTTTTGCTTTGATCAATGATAAATGATTGATTAAAACAAATGATTAATTAAAACAAGTTTTAATTGCCTTCTTGACGTAATACGATTATTTATTTACGGTCGAAATATTTAGCCCATTATACTTATTCTATTCGTAATCGTTGAGTTATATAGAACGTATCGTTATATTATTTCGTCTATCATTTTTAAAGGCATTTATCCCAACTATTTTTGTTACCGAAAGGTCATGGTTGCGTGTTTTTTTTTGCGTTCATTTTTTATAGAACTTAGTAAACTTTGTTTTAATTTTGGTATACATTTTTTGCTGCATTTTATGATTATTTAGAGCAAAATCTTCTTTTCATAAAATATTTCAACATGCAATTCAGTATTTCAAAACGTTTTGTTTACTGTCAAAATAACTATCCGACAAATAATTAATTTATAAATTTCATTACTAACGGGTTTTTATAATTTTATTTATGATATGCAACTGAAAATAAATAAAATCTAACAGTACATTATCTTCTTAGAACGATTATACTAACAAAAATTTGTTAAATCTGATTTTAATAAGATTTCATCGTAAAAAAAATGGTATCTATAAGCATTTAAATTTACAGAACATTAAAAAAAATGGGCAAATAACAAAATTTTGATCGGAGAAGAAGACCTGGAAGGAATTAAATCGTGTAAACGACCACACAGTACATTACCTAAATACAATCTTTCTGAATTAAATCAATCGGTCACCATTATTTACTTCAATTATGTGAATACAGCAAATTTATCTTGTTACCGTGTACCCTATATCATAAATTAAGCTGTTAACTAAGCTCATTTTCCCTGACATACCTCGTACCACATGTAAAACCCTACTCTTACATTTTCAGGTAATTTGTCTTTCATTCTTTTTTAAATGTTGTTATAAAATGGTTGAGAACAATATATAAAAATCAGAAATTAAATAGGTTGATTTAAACAGAATATTAGAAATGTTATATGTCTCTCCATTTTACGTCTTTCTAGAGTAATTTATTATAAAAAAATAAGAAAAGTGGATTCTAAAAAAGAGTTTTAAATAAATCTACTATTTTTATGTTGTACTTAGGTTATGAAATAAAAAGCCAAAATATAATTTAATTTATAATCGATCTGTTTAAAGAATTAGAACATTTATTTTAATAGCCTTTTTAGCTTAAAAAATGTTTTTTTCTAATTATCGTCAATTTAGGAATTTTTTTAAAAGTTGCTTATTTCTTTTGTAAGGTTCAAGAAGAGATGTTCTGAAGTTTAACTGAAATTCTTTAAAACTTTATCAGATTAATTTGTAAAAATCCAAAAATACCAAGGAAGCGGATTATTTACAGTTAGTACACCGAATTGGTACACAGATTTTATTTCACTCAATACATTTTAACGAAGATAATTTTCAACCAGTTAGTCGAGGTCATCTATTTTACAATTTTTGTATATTAGTTACAGCTTAAAGAATGTTGAAAATGAAAAAAAAAAACATTGTTTTTTGTGTTTTTCTTACTTTTTATAAGTAGATTACTAAATACTAATTACCTTAATAATACTTTGATCTTTTGCATCTTCTAATGCATTTTTAAAAAAATTATTATCCATTCTGTTGTGTGGTGTTTGATGTTACAGAAATTAATTGCTTTGAAAAAAAACATTAACTAAGTTTTACTAAACCATATAACCTAAAACTAATCATATAACCTGATTCACGTACTTTTTTCTTGAAAATATTTATCTACTTCATTATGTTATAATAATTATTTTATCATGAATTTCTTAAAACTTAAATATATTTTTGTTATAATTTTTTATTACTGTATTCCAATAACAGTAACGAGAACAAAGGATAAAAATGTGTTGCGTAAAAGTAGTTATTTCGTTCGACTACAGAGTATAGTATTTAAAATCCACTATTTTATTATATTTTAATCCTTGAGTATTTTTTAAAATTTATTTCCTATCAATAATAATATATAAAAAAAATTGTTTAGATATGTTAAATTTTTTATTTTCGAGAAAATCTTTGTTTTAATTGAATAAAATAATATAGTTTTGAATTTTTAAAAAAAATTGAACAGTTGACAAATATTTAAGAATCCTGAAATAAATTAAAATAATTAAATAAACGACTAGTTATTATCCTAAATTAAAGTTAATTTCAATCAGTAATAGAAAATAAATTTGTGGTTAACACAATTAAAATTAACAAGTTATTAAATTTACTTCTAAAATAAAATTTATAAATCTAATCATCGAAAAACAAAATTAAATTGATCTGAGCTTTAACTTATAAATGAGAAATCAATAAAAAAAGATACTAATAACTACTTAGATAAAATCATTGGAAGTGGTTCTTTATAGCTCGATTGATGCTTTTCTCGTAATTCTGAAAAAAAAATTTAAAAAAAGGATCTTCAATCTCTCCTTTACTTTTTTCTTTATTCCTTAAGATTTATCTGTACTATTCTAGTTATACGGTACGTTCAGACATTTACAGAGATCTTTGAAAAAGAGTGGATGAGTAAGAGCAGACCACTAGCTATCTATCAGCTCACTTGAGTCCCTTAATCCTGGACTGACTTTGAGTTACTTAAAACTTCTTGATCGATTTTTTTTTTCATATGTAAGATTAAAATTTCAATATATTTTATTTAAAATAAACATCTGTCTAACTTTTTTTAAATGGCTACTTTCTTAAAAGACTGGTAAGTTTACAATATTTTCGTATTTAATTTTCTAATAGTCATTTTTTTTGCTCTAAAAATATCATGAAAATAACTGAATAAAACTGCTAAAAAATTTTATAAAGTACAATAGAAGTCTAATTAAATCAAACAATTTTGGCCAATTACTTCCTCTAATGAGTGGGAGGTTTGGAAGAAAATGAATTTGAAAATTCTATTTTGTGTGTACGTATATTTTTAGAAAACCAATAAAATACGTATAAAATTTAAAAAAAATTAAAACTACTAATAATACTTATCTATTACAAAATTGTATCTTCTTTACTTGAATCAATAGTAACTGCTACAATAAAACTAATTCGCTTCCGTATCTATTTGGTAAAGTAGACCGTTGATATGTCGATAGCTTAATGAAGATCTTTGGTTCGATTGCTGTCTTGGATGTGATAGTTGGACCTACATTATTTCCGATAATTATCTCATAGTAAAAAAAGAGAAATTCATATACAACAAAAAAATTCTTGTGCGGTTCTGCGATAGAAGACCGTCTTTTCTTTATTTTATTTCGTGTAATCTTTTACGTAAGAAATATACAAAACGTAAATTAAATGAGAAAATAAAAGAGGTTTACTTTTTTATATTTACGTAATATCTAATTTTTACGTAATATTTATATTTTCTGTTCATAAGAATAAGATTATTATAACAATAAATTGATGAAATATTTTAAAATGAGTAGACGCAAAACACAAGCATTAAGTTTAAACTCGCTCATAACTGTGGCTTTCTGCACAATCACGTATTAAATTAATCAAAATCTACATGTTGTCTGTTGTCGACCTTAAATTGAGCGTAATTGAAGAACTACTCAACCAACCTTCATCATATTTTCACATGCTCAATTTCAGATATAATAGTGCAGCTTATTTTTTCCTTTCCTGATAAAATTACTAGTGAAGGAGTAACAAGACTAGTTTTGACAGATAGATCATCCAGAAATAAACTTGTCATAGAGAATTAAAAATCCCAAAAGAGTACAAGATGACAAGGGTGTATACGGTACGTATAGGGCACTTGCCACTTAAAAACAACAATCTGTTTCTAAAGAAATGTCAAATCTATCAAAACAACTGCGAAGTCATACAAATATTAAAAATTCATCTTTTCATTAAATTCGTCAAAAGCTTATAAAACTATTTATATCCTTTTTCTCTGTTGCCTAGGTTTACTCTTAGACTACCCTTTTTTTTCCATCATTCTGAAAGCCCCGATGTCGAATTCCAAGGTTTCTGAGGCCTCGGAGATGGAATCTTCCGATTCTTTGCAGTAAATTACGGAGGATGTTTTGCTGTCGACATCAGATAATACCGGCTCAGATGGTGCGGTGAGTAATGCACCAGAGTCAAGACTCGGTGCACTTCCTGCTAAAGCATGTGGGGCGACTGAAATGCTCGCCCTCTCACTTTCGGGGGTTCCATTGTTGGTCGTCCAATATTCTTTTTTTCTAATATTTTAGACTTTCTTCCCAGTTCAATGAACGAGGATTCTTTCAACTTTTACTTGAGCTTCAGGCTTCTGCACTTTGGTTTCACTTTCCTTCGCCTTGGAACGTGTCGACGGCTTGTTTAATCATATCAGTTTTTATCCTTGAGGCTTTGGGCTGTGATCCATAACTGGTTGATTCTTCAATTTCTGATTAATGTTCCGTTTGACTATATTTGCTACGGCTGGCGCCAGTTAGTAATCATATCCTTTGGTTTAAAGGAGGCTGCAGGAGCGCCAGCAACCTGTGCCTAAGATGTGACCTTTAGAGTATCTGCCAAGCACAATTTTTCTGACTTCGAAGTAGTTGACCTTTTGAATGATATTTACCTCCTGTATTTACGATTTCTACTTCTTCCTTCGGACAGTTCCGTGACTTAACCCGCACCGGACATGTGCTTAGATGTAAATGAATGGACATGGTGTTGCATTTTGTCCGGAGAATTATTATTAGCTTTACTTGTGGCAGGTACAGGCATCGACTACTATACATCACTTTTTTAGAGGTAAGAATGATACTATATTTGAGCAAGTCAGGGATGACTTGAATTTCTGATTAAGTCAGTTCCTGACCGGCCGTGGGGCATTTCGGTCATATTTAAACGGGCGCGGAAGAGCTAGTGACGCAAACTGCCTCTACTGTGGGGAGTATGACTCTCTACAGTATGTAGTCTTTGATTGTGAGAGATGGGTAGAAGTTCGAGACCGGTACTTCAGCGGAAGAATAGAGATAACAGTAGAGTGAAACATCGCGAGCATGGAGTGTATCGTGAGTTAGCTGATACGGGAGGGGCGGGTAGCTCTGATAGGGAGGGGACAGCTCGCTGAGGTAGGCTGTCTTTTATGAGTGATCAAAGACCCCGGGGGAGATTTAGGATTGGAGAAGACTGATATCCGGATATGATGCAATAAAGAAGTCCTGAGAGCAGGTGAAGAACTGGACTGATGAGCGGAGAGAGTGATGGACAGCCCTCTGCGGAACCATCGTTCATCTGCGCTTATGCTGATGGATGGTGGAGATGAGGCACGGGGACTCTTGACCACTCCCCCATCCCCCTCTGCGAGATCGTGCTGTGCTTAGTTGCTGATCCTACCTCAGATGGGAAGGTGAATAAGGAGTTTTAGTCAGTAGGGTGCGGAGACACATAGGCTCTAAATAACACCTAGCCGAACTCGTGCGAGTCCGACACTCTCCCACTTGTGGGGGGTACTAAATGGTATTTCTCCGCAACACCGACACAAAAAAAAATCAGGGATGACTTAAAACTGGGATTTTTCTTGTTCTAAACGAATTGTTAATTAAGAAGGAAAGTGGAGGCAATATTGGATCACTGTATAGAAAAAAACATTTGAAAGTACGTATTTTATCCCATCCTATAGAAGAAGTCATATTGTTTATGATGAGTTCAGTTTGTTCTGAATCCGACACAGACACAAATGATTTTAATATATTACTATCATCATTTTGAAATGAAAAGAAACTTAATGCACTAATAAGGGAGATATTTATGTTTTATGGATTGATGGACAGAGTTGTTACAGTTATGAAATTAAATATAGCGTTATAATTTTTTGTTGCATAGGTATGTGCATTTTAACGATGCACCAGGTCTTTTTAATTTAATTTTTCAAATTTGATGTTTTTTATATTATTGTGAGAAATCTTTATAATGAATCTAATCAAAATATTATTTATTTACAACATATGCCTTACTATTTATTTACATACGCCTTAACTAAAGAAACGTCAGAAATATCATTTGTGAATCTAGGTCACGCTTTCTCGCATAGGAAAACTTTGATGCCAGGAGTAATCCATCTTTGGAGTAACTATCGAGAACAACTTCATACAGACAAGGTTGTTTAATGAAATGGGGTAAATCACTATTTTCCGTGATAATGGTATGATTTTAGACTAGCTAAGGCCGGACCTGCAACCACTGTAGTATGCTGTTAAAAGATCAATCGTTTGATTATTCTCCTTTTGTTTTTTTCCTAATTAATGGATGAGACTTTGCTTTATGAACATTTAAGGATATATTATAGACCAGATTGATGTCAGAAATGTACTCATAGTATCGTACAAGTAATACCAAACTTCATCTAGGAAATTTTGAAAGTAAGTTCAGTCATATTCTGTTCACACACACACACACACACACACACACACACACACACACACACACACACACACACACACACACACACACACATATATATATATATATATATATATATATATATATACACACACATTGCAATTATTATAAACATTTTTTCGATCTTTTAATTTATTGTTATTTATATCTACACACTGGTCAGTATGATCCGAAAGACTGCATTCAATTACTCAAATTGCACAGAAATCATTTTCTTCTCATGTTTCATCCAATTCAAAAATTTCATCAACCTGAAAGCTCGCTCATAACAATACCAGTAATAGTAGTAGTGACTCCAAACTAGTAGTGACCACCTTAAACCACCACAGTCTGAAGTGAACAAGCGGAGAAGATCTAAAGGGCTTGGGTTGAGCAAGTTCACGACCTTGTTCATAACCCCAAAAATATGGTTCAGGATTTTTTATTCCAACCCGTAATTTAATTTCAAAATAATCTGCAAATAAAAAAATAAAACCAGATAAGAAAAAGACGAAGTAGAAAATTTTGAGTTACAGATGATAGTGAATAGAAAAAGCTTTTAAAACTTTTCTTTGTAAATACTTTTCTACTTTTAAATAGAGTAATGTACAACGGGAAGGAAAAGCATATAAAAACGCATTTCCCTAGTCACAATTTTACTATTTTCTGTTAGATTTCCTTTTTGTGATTTTCCTATAATCCAAATAAGAAATCTTAACTGTTTCTTGTAGCTAATATTTTTTTTTCTCTAGTTAGCTATTAAATTACAAATCAATAGAAATTATTATAATTTAGGTAACAGATGCAAAAATGAACACTTCAGTGTACACTTTTCTAAAAAAAAAATATAATCTCTAAACGTGTACATTCTTCGAGGCCATAGCTCTAGAGCTATGCTGCAAGAAGGAAATTACGGTAATCAGTCAAAAAAATATTTATAATTTTAAAACATTTATAATTACGATTTATAAATTTAAGGTCAATTTTACTAAAGTAGGATTATAGCGATTTAATTTAACTACCCATGAAAACTCTAATAATTCTCATTCATACCGTATGTTGGTTTTTTTTAATAAGTTTTTCAAATATTTTATGAAAGTGAACTTTTTCAATCTAATTCAATAGAAGTCGTAAAATTACGAAAAAACACTTTTTTCCATTATTATATTATACTATATATACAATAATAAATATAAAAGTATTGAATTTAAATAACGAGAAAAGTTTTAGATTAGTTACTTTACTTTGTAAAATGCATTGTAATTGCTTTATGTAAAACTTTATATATCAACTGAGCGCAAGATGAATACTTAATCATTCCATTATATTTACAAAATAATGAAACTGGTAAACATAAATACTTGTAAAATTCTTAAATATATCGCTACTCTTCATTTATATTTCCATAATTATATAATTTTAAATAAAATTAACCAATTTTTTTTAATAAAAGTCATTAATCCTTATACATAACATTATAAAAAATAGTTTTAAAATTGTTTACTTTATAATTATTATCATAGATAAATCTATCAAATAATATTTTACAAGCAATATTTATTTTGTATCATTTTAATAATATTGATAATTTAAAAATATATTTAATTGAATAAATAAGCTCTTGTGTTTTTATAATGTTTATTGATGATACATGTTTTGTATTGTAAATTAATTTTTTTAGATTATTAATTGCTTAATCAAAAAAATTTAGCGGGTATTTTTACTGATCAAGACTTTTCAAATGCCAAAATTACTGATGTATTTAGCAACACCTAGTGTAAATGTGGACGGTCACTATCCATTCTTAAGTTATACTCTTTAACTTAAAATAAAGGAAATTTTAATCAAAATGATATTATTTAATATAATTAATATACATTTCAACATTTTTTTTTTTTATTTCTGAGAAAAATTATAAAACCAGGAAGATATTTGAATAGACTTTTAAAAAATGAAATAAGATATAATAACTAATCTTAGTGGAATTTATCCAGTTAAGTTGTTATAATTTCTGGATTTAGTTTTTTATTACCTAAACAAGGTCTACATCATTTGAAATAAGGTTTATTTTGCTTGTTAGCACGAGCTCAAGTTGAACATTCGGTTCATTCTCTATTGTTTTGTAAAATATTCACGTATCACTGTAATCCATCTTTAGATATAAATGAATTGAACGTTGTAAAGTGGTTCGTTTCAGGTTTTTAAACCACAATCTTACATTTCATTATCAATAAATTACGGTCGTTATTAATGTCTGCTCCAGGATATGCTTTAAAGTTATATGTTCGACGTGTTGATTTCTAAATCTTTAATCATGATATAAACTATCTGATACCTTGCAGTATCACCAGACTTTTTTCATGTGTATATTCTTCTATTAAGACAATTAAACTGCATGTTGGCAATCACTAATTAAACTTTGTGCAAAATTCAATAAGTCGGGATCGACTTATGAATGAATGAATAAAAGAGGGGACCCTCTTTCATTCCTTTTGCCCAATCCGTATTCATCCACAATATTTCCTTCCTTACCTTTTCCGATGCTTGCATTCCAATCTCCAACTATTATTTAATTTTCATCCCCTTTTATGTATTTAACTGGTTCGTCAATTTCTTCGTTTATACACTTTCTCACATCATCATCATGGGAACTTTTAGGTATATAGACGTTAACAATCGATGTTGGCCTAGGTTTTGATTTTATCCTTATTACAATGATTCTATTGCTAAGCGTTTTGAAATACTCTACTCTCTTCCCCATCTTCTTGTTCATTACGAAACCTACTTTTGCCTGTCCTTTGTTTGATGCTGAGTTAATTATTTTAAAATCACCAGACCAAAAGTCGTTTTCCTCTTCCCACCGAACCACGCTAATTCCTACTACATCTACATTTAACCTATATCCACTTCCCTCTTTAAATTTTTTAACCTACCAACTTTTTTTAGACTTCAAACATTCCACGCTCCGACTGATAAAATGCTATTTTTCAATTTTCTGGTGATCCCTTCCTTAGTTATTCCCACCCGGAGATCCGAAAGTTTACCTCCGGAATATTTTACCAAGGAAGGCGCCTCCATCACTGTTACATGAAAATGCAGAGAGCTACATTTTCTTGAAAAAAAAAAAACAGCCGTAATTTTCCATTGTTTTCAACTATATACATATTCAAAATATGTACAACAACAACAACAACAACAACAACAACAACAATAATAATAATAATAATAATAATAATAATAATAATAATAATAATAATAATAATAATAATAATTTTTTTTTTTTTTTTTTTTTTTTTTTTTTTTTTTTTTTTTTTTTTTTTTTTTTTTTTTTTTGAGTAGGGAGGTGGAAATGCATTTACGCACGGAGTGTCGGGCTCCCGCTGGTGGTATTATCCAATCACCATCAGCGGACTACCGACTAAAACCACCCCCCTTTCTACCAGGGCTCGACCCGGAACCGTTTATCACATTACTTCCGGTCGAGTCCTCCTAACTAGCCTGTTTGGTGCTACCTAATTTTCAGGACTGTCCAGGTCAGCCTTTTTGGCCCTGAGTATGTTGCCGACGAATCGGGCTACGCTTTCCCAGCTGCCCAGGTCACGGAGCATCATCGCAACCACGTTGTGGGGACTCAGTGCTCCGTGATCCGCCTCTAATGTCCCTCGATCTGCCGCCCACCGAGCACATTTGAAAAAGGTGTGCTCGGCGTCGTCCCGTACACCGGGACAATACAGGCAGTCGGGGGACGGCGCTTTCCCTATGACATGGAGGTAAGCGCGGAAGTACCCGTGACCCGTTAAAAATTGGGTCATGTAGTACTCCACTTCTCCATGCCGTCGCTCCGTCCACGGTCTGACCAGAGGAATAAGCCTTGCGGTCCATCGTCCTCTGGTCTCGTGGTCCCAGGTCTCTTGCCATGCGAGGAATGTGCGAGTGCGTTCCTCGTTGGCAATGGTCACCCGGTCTCCGCCTGCCCGCCGCCTCCCGTAGATCGCCTGGCGCTCCCTTGCTAAAGTAGCAATGGGTATGACGCCGGCGACCACAAGTACTGCAGGCTCGGAGACCGTCCGATACGCGGAAGCGACTCGCAAGGCTGCGGTGCGTTGCACCTGCGCGAGCCGCTTCCGGTTTCTCGCAACTCTTAATGCCTGGGCCCACACTTCCGACCCGTATAGCAGGATGGAATGTACCGTGGACATCAGCAATCGCCGTCTGCTGGCCTTCGGTCCGCCGACATTCGCCATCAGCCGGCTGAGAGCAGTTACGGCTCTCGCAGCTTTGTCGGCGGCTGTACGAAGCTGCTCAGCAAAGCTGAGTTTCCGGTCAATCATCATACCGAGGTACTTTGCGGCTGGCTTGGTCTCGACAACCTCTACCCCGACCCGCAGGGAAAGAAGGGTGTCGATACGTTTCTTCGTGAGAACTACGATCTCCGTTTTGCTGAGAGCTAGAGACAATCCATGATCGTCCAGCCAGGCACCGACTCTGTGCATGGCCCGACTGAGCCTAATAATAATAATAATAATAATAATAATAATAATAATAATAATAATAATAATAATAATAATAATAATAATAATAATAATAATAATAATAATAATAATAATAATAATAATAATAATAATAATAATAATAATAATAATAATAATAATAATAATAATAATAATAATAATAATAATAATAATAATAATAATAATAATAATAATAATAATAATAATAATAATAATAATAATAATAATAATAATAATAATAATAATAATAATAATAATAATAATAATAATAATAATAATAATAATAATAATAATAATAATAATAATAATAATAATAATAATAATAATAATAATAATAATAATAATAATAATAATAATAATAATAATAATAATAATAATAATAATAATAATAATAATAATAATAATAATAATAATAATAATAATAATAATAATAATAATAATAATAATAATAATAATAATAATAATAATAATAATAATAATAATAATAATAATAATAATAATAATAATAATAATAATAATAATAATAATAATAATAATAATAATAATAATAATAATAATAATAATAATAATAATAATAATAATAATAATAATAATAATAATAATAATAATAATAATAATAATAATAATAATAATAATAATAATAATAATAATAATAATAATAATAATAATAATAATAATAATAATAATAATAATAATAATAATAATAATAATAATAATAATAATAATAATAATAATAATAATAATAATAATAATAATAATAATAATAATAATAATAATAATAATAATAATAATAATAATAATAATAATAATAATAATAATAATAATAATAATAATAATAATAATAATAATAATAATAATAATAATAATAATAATAATAATAATAATAATAATAATAATAATAATAATAATAATAATAATAATAATAATAATAATAATAATAATAATAATAATAATAATAATAATAATAATAATAATAATAATAATAATAATAATAATAATAATAATAATAATAATAATAATAATAATAATAATAATAATAATAATAATAATAATAATAATAATAATAATAATAATAATAATAATAATAATAATAATAATAATAATAATAATAATAATAATAATAATAATAATAATAATAATAATAATAATAATAATAATAATAATAATAATAATAATAATAATAATAATAATAATAATAATAATAATAATAATAATAATAATAATAATAATAATAATAATAATAATAATAATAATAATAATAATAATAATAATAATAATAATAATAATAATAATAATAATAATAATAATAATAATAATAATAATAATAATAATAATAATAATAATAATAATAATAATAATAATAATAATAATAATAATAATAATAATAATAATAATAATAATAATAATAATAATAATAATAATAATAATAATAATAATAATAATAATAATAATAATAATAATAATAATAATAATAATAATAATAATAATAATAATAATAATAATAATAATAATAATAATAATAATAATAATAATAATAATAATAATAATAATAATAATAATAATAATAATAATAATAATAATAATAATAATAATAATAATAATAATAATAATAATAATAATAATAATAATAATAATAATAATAATAATAATAATAATAATAATAATAATAATAATAATAATAATAATAATAATAATAATAATAATAATAATAATAATAATAATAATAATAATAATAATAATAATAATAATAATAATAATAATAATAATAATAATAATAATAATAATAATAATAATAATAATAATAATAATAATAATAATAATAATAATAATAATAATAATAATAATAATAATAATAATAATAATAATAATAATAATAATAATAATAATAATAATAATAATAATAATAATAATAATAATAATAATAATAATAATAATAATAATAATAATAATAATAATAATAATAATAATAATAATAATAATAATAATAATAATAATAATAATAATAATAATAATAATAATAATAATAATAATAATAATAATGCCCTGAGGTAGATAATCCCCACGTCCGGAACACAACATCTATGTTCCACGTCCAGGGCGGCAACAGCTGTACCTTTGTACATCGCATATAGCTGGCTAACGGGGTTCCGAGTAAATTCCTCGGTTATGCATTGTTGAGTTTGACCTGGTTCCAACTTCAGGTCACTAAACGGACTGGATTATTGGCTACCTGCAGGAAATGGAGTAACATATGATTTTGGAAATGGATTCATACCATTCTTAGAGCTGGCGATGTGGCGGCCAGGGTCAATGTTATTGCAGGTGTAACGGAGACCCTTCCGTTGTCCACATGCCCCCTGCGATGGCAAGCATGTAGCAATGGTGCCCATGTATGTCGGTGCATGGGAGCTCTGAAAGCTTCGGTGAGTAGGAGCCTGGAGTCAGTGCAGAGACTGCGCATCCGCTCTCTGCCAGGACATATGCCGGTTCCACCGGAGTACCGGATCGGACCTCCAAGGTTAGTAGCCCTGGAGTGGGGGTGTACCCCGGCGGCTAGCCTTGCTACAGAAGGGATCAATGTTCATGAATTTTCCTGAACAATCTAACGTGGCAGAGGGTGCACGTAAACACCCTCGTTTAGAAACCGCCGATTCGCCACAAGCGAAGCGGAAAAAAAGCAAGGAGAGTGATAAGTTAAGAAAAGATGCTGATAAAATCAGTAAAGATTTGAGAAAAGCTTTGTTTGGTAATAATGTTCCCAAACCAAGATTTTTGGTCATTACAAAAGAGAATGGTAACTTTCAAAAGGTAAGCCCATTCTTAATTGCTAGAGAGATTACAAATTGTGCTGGTGGTCCTGTCAAGGATATCCGTAAGACGTTTAACGGATTACATGTCGAAACTATAAATGACATGCAAAGTCAGAAAGTCCAGGCGTTGAAGAAGATCGGCGAATTTGCGGTTACTGTCCAACCGCATAGTACCCTTAATTCATCTAGAGGAGTTGTTGTTTGCCGTGATCTTCTTAACTGTACTGAAGAAGAAATAGTGCAGGAAATGTCTAGTCAGGGAGTGACACATTGTCGCAGACTTTCTATGAGACGAAATGGTGAGATTCTTCCTTCGGCCTCTCATGTATTGACATTCAATAGGCCAAGTCTTCCTGAAAAGGTACGAGCTGGCATCCATCGGCTTGATGTACGGGCATTTATTCCGCAGCCGATGAGATGTTTTAGATGTCAACGTTTCGGACACACTGCCGCTAGATGTGAAGCGCAGGAAATTTGTATATGCGGATCGAAGATACATGAGGGTGATCCATGTAAAGACCCTCCAGTCTGCATTAATTGTAAAGGGCACCATAACTGTCGATCCAGGAACTGCCCAGTATACAAATCAGAAACAGCCATTCAGGAGGTTAAAACGCTTCAAAAAGTCAGCTACCCTGAAGCGAAGAAGATTGTTAACCTACGTACACCTAGACCATCGACTTCATACGCAGAAGCAGCTGCTGCTCCCCCCACACCTAAAATCAACGTGGAGCAGTTGCTTAATACGATGGCGCCAAGTCTCGCGACAATAATAGAAAGAATCATTGATTCCAAGATCGAGTCTACTCAACAGATACAACAAAGTAAACATGAGAAGGCTCAATCCCGGACTGACGTCGCCGACAGAAGACCCGCACCAGCGCAGTTTAAAAAACCGGCAAAATCCTCGATTATAACTCCAGCAAAAGACGTAATGAAGAAAAATCTTGATTTATTCGACAAAGATCTAAAGATCACCCCGACGACGAGTCATATAGCTAAGGATACTGTGACAAGAGTACAGGAAAAATCTGCGTCAACCAAAATGGAGGTGCAAGTAACTATCGAAAAAGCACCAGACACAGACGATATTAAAACCGTACCTACAGAGGCCCCAAAAGCTCAGAGAACAACTGTGGCAAGAGCATCTGTATCAGCCGGCCCAAGCACAGCCTTAGATATCGAATCGAGTTCATCAGCCGCCGAAAGTGCATCGGTTGCAAGTTTAGACTCAATTGCAACGATGCTCACAGCACCATTGAAGCTTTCATCACCTGATGTAAGCCGGCGAACGTCATTGGCGTCAGAAAGAGAAGACGAAGCCATGTCCGAAGCCTCAGACACTCTGTCGTCGGAAGTTGAGGCCGTTCGCAGGATGGAAAAGCGGTGTAAAAAAGGTTGGCCGAAAGGAAAGCCTAGGCGGTAATTTGTGGATTCGAAGTTAGGAGAACATAAATTTTTGAACATTTTTGATGCATAGAAATGTGAATAATTGAACCTTTTTTTTATTTTTTTTTGAAGTGGGATGGGGCTAATGACCAAAGTAGTCGATGCCCCTAAAAAACCTCAAAAAAAAAAAAAAAAAAAAAAAAAAAAAAAAAAAATAATAATAATAATAATAATAATAATAATAATAATAATAATAATAATAATAATAATAATAATAATAATAATAATAATAATAATAATAATAATAATAATAATAATAATAATAATAATAATAATAATAATAATAATAATAATAATAATAATAATAATAATAATAATAATAATAATAATAATAATAATAATAATAATAATAATAATAATAATAATAATAATAATAATAATAATAATAATAATAATAATAATAATAATAATAATAATAATAATAATAATAATAATAATAATAATAATAATAATAATAATAATAATAATAATAATAATAATAATAATAATAATAATAATAATAATAATAATAATAATAATAATAATAATAATAATAATAATAATAATAATAATAATAATAATAATAATAATAATAATAATAATAATAATAATAATAATAATAATAATAATAATAATAATAATAATAATAATAATAATAATAATAATGCCCTGAGGTAGATATTCCCCACGTCCGGAACACAACATCTACGTTCCACGTCCAGGGCGGTAACAGCTGTACTCAAGTACATTACATATAGCTGGCTAACGGGGTTCCGAGTGTTGTTTCTCGGATATACTTTCTTCGGTCGATTTACATCCATAGGCCGAATTACAGGACTGGACTTTACGGCCACCTGCAGATACGACATTTTTAACGATTACGGAAATGGATTTATACCGCTTTTAGAGCTGGCGATGTGGCGGCCACGGTCAAAGTTATTTGCAGGTGTAACGGAGACCTTTCGTCGTCCACATGCCCCCTGCGATGGCAAGCATGTAGTTAAGGTGCCCATGTTCGGAGCATGGGAGCCCTGAAAGCTTCGGTGTGTAGGGGCCTGGAGTCAGTGCAGAGACTGCGCATCCGCTCTCTGCCAGGACATATGCCGGTTCCACCGGAGTACCGGAACGGACCTCCAGGGTTGGTAGCCCTGGAGTGGGGGTGTACCCCGGCGGCTAGCCTTACTACAGAAGGGATTTTTTGTTCATGAATTTTCCTGAACAAACCAACGTGGCAGAGGGTGCACGTAAACACCCTCGTTTAGAACCAGCCGTTTCGCCTGAGGCAAAACGGAGGAAGAGTACAGAGAGTAAGAAGATAGAGATTGAGGCTAGAAAAAGCTTACAGAAGGCTTTTTTTAAAAGTAGTAATGTACCGAAACCCAAATATTTGGTCATTACAAAGGAGGATGGAAATTTCTCGAGGGTGAGTCCTTTTCTCATCGCTCGGGAAATAAACAAATGTGCTGGAGGCCCTGTAAAGGAAATACGGAAAACTTTTACGGGACTTCATGTAGAGACTGTTAATGATATACAGTCTCAGAAGATTTTAGGGCTGAAGAAAATAGGAGAGCTAGCGGTACGCGTTGATCCCCACGGCACGCTCAACACCTCAAGGGGTGTTGTGGTCTGTCGGGATCTTTTAAATTGTTCGGAGCAAGAGATTGTAGAGGAGCTGGCAGCACAAGGAGTAATAGAGTGCCGTCGGTTGAACATGAGAAGGAACGGTGAGGTCTTACCCTCAGCTTCTCATGTCCTTACTTTCAACCGGCCTACTTTGCCAGAAAAGATAAGAGCGGGGATTCACCGTTTGGATGTGCGGGCATTTGTCCCACAGCCGATGAGGTGCTTCAAGTGCCAACGCTTTGGCCACACCGCTGTTAGATGCGAAAGACCGCAAATATGCGTGTGCGGTGAAGAGATGCATGAGGGAGAGCCATGTAAAGAGCCTCCTACATGTATAAACTGCAAAGGAGCGCATTCTTGTAGATCAAGGAATTGTCCTGTCTACAAAGATGAGGTAGCTGTGCAGGAAGTAAAAACCCTGCAAAAAGTCAGCTACTTCGATGCAAAAAAATAGTTAACGCCCGTAAGCCTAGAGCAGCAACATCTTATGCTCAGGCTGCGGCTACTGTTCCTGCTCCTGCTCCGATTGCTGTCGATGAGGCACAAATTATAAATAAACTTGCTCCCACTTTGGCTAACATGATTGAGAGGATCATCGAAAACAAGATGAAACCTTTTGGCAATAAAGAACTTGTTAAGCCAAAGATAGTGATACAGCCTGCTGAAGATAAGTCGATAAAAGTGAAAGTTGCTCCTCCAGAAAAGAAAACGGACAACAAACCTGAATGTCAAGTCCGTCTTAGCGAGATCCTCGATGAAAAGAAAAAGGCGATACCTACAGAGTCTGTTATGGAGGCTCCCAAGCCTCCTGTAACTGAAGTGGCCTCTAAGCCTCAGAGGCCACAAAAAATCACACAGGGGGGGCGAGTGTCCCCCCTCCCACAGGCGGTGACCGGTGCGACCCCCGTGTTGGGGAGCGGGCAGGTTGTCGCCTCTCAATCGGCGCCTGAAACCGGCGCCGATCCATGCCCGTCGTCGTCGGCGGCTTCGGTGGTCTCCGATACGGAGACCGGAAGCCTTACAGGCGACGACCTTCTCCGCGAACACGATGCTGTTCGCAGGATGGAGAAGAAAAGGAAAAAGGGATGGCCGAAAGGAAAACCCAGGCAATAATTTAATTAAAAATTAAAAATTAGCGAGTCGATTGTACAATGGAACATCAATGGATGTTTTTCAAACATCCATGAGCTCCAACGCTTGGTACATGACGTAGACCCGATTTGTATATGTCTGCAAGAAACGCATTTCCGCCGAAATGAAAATTTTAAATTAAAAGGATTCGATATATTTCGGCGAGATCAACCGCCAAATGTAAGAGTTAGAGGTGGAGTAGCTATATTAACATCGACTAGAGCTACCACCGAAGCGGTTGTTCTAAACACCAACCTACAAGCGGTCGCCGTTAGAATGAAGCGACCGCTTAAGATCACTGTGTGCAGCATATACTTACCGAATTACGATTGGAATAAGGATGACATAGAAAGATTAATTTCCGAGCTTCCCCCACCTGTTTTACTGGTGGGTGATTGTAACGCTCATAATTCTCTCTGGGGATCGGATCGAGTAGATCCCCGTGGAAGAGAACTGGAAGGGTTCCTGATGAATTCTGAACTTATTATTTTAAATGACGGATCAGGAACCTTTTTCAATGCCAGAGATGGATCGACGTCCTGTATAGATCTTGCACTTATAAGCGGATCGATAGCACCGAGGTACAGCTTCCATGTTATAGACGATCTGCATGGAAGCGATCATTTCCCGGTGCAAATTGTAACTGATGTTACTAGAACAATATATCCCATCCCTAAAAGATGGTTATTTGAAAAGGCAGACTGGACGAGCTTCACAGCTAGAACGATGCTCCCAGAAACAACCGGAGTTATCGGAGACGATGTCGACGCCATAACAAATGCAATAATCGAGTCGGCATCGAGATATATTCCCAAAACATCTGGGAAACTTACAAAGAAACCCGTTCCATGGTGGAACGATGAAATAAGTGAAGCTATAAAAAGAAAGAAAAGGGCGTATAATGCCTTTAAAAAGCGTCCTAGTATAGAAAATCTTGTTGCCTTTAAGAAATACAGGGCGTATGCAAAACGTGTTATGATAGATTCGAAAAAACGATCCTGGCAGCAATACGTGTCATCCATCGACAAAACTACTACTGCATCAGATGTTTGGAGGAAAGTGAAGGCGATTTGTGGGCGTAATGATTTTGCTCCCATAACTAGCCTTCAAGATGATGATGAAATAAAAGATACTCCATATGAAATTGCAGAGTTGTTATCCAATCATTTCGAAAAGGCCAGCAAAACGGCCAACTACGAGGAAGGTTTTCGAACCAAAAAAGAAGAACACGAAGGTCTACTAAATTTTGGAACTGAGTATAATTACTCATATAATGTACCATTTAAAATGGAAGAATTCACGAAAGCGTTGGAAAAATCAGGTAACACAGCTGCTGGTCCGGATGAAATCCACTACAATATGATCAGGCGGCTGAATACCACTGCAAAGTATAGATTATTAGAACTTTATAATAAAATATGGCGGGATGGAACGTACCCGCAGCAGTGGAAAAAAGCTCATGTTGTTCCAGTACCAAAGAAAAATAAAAATTTAACAGACCCCAATAGCTACCGTCCTATTTCTTTGACGTGTGCTATGGGGAAAATATTGGAAAAAATGATTAATAATCGACTCGTCTGGGTTTTGGAAAAAGAAAACCTGATATCACCGTATCAAGCAGGTTTTCGACAATACCATTCTACCACTGATCAAATGATCAGCTTAGAGGACATTATATATAACAGCTTTATTACAAGGAAACATTGTGTCGGAGTCTTCTTTGATCTTCAGAAGGCTTTCGATATGACCTGGCGTCATGGTATAATGCTCCAGTTACATGAATGGGGCATTCGTGGCAATTTGCCTATACTGCTCAGCAACTACATGAATGACCGTACCTTCCAAGTACGCGTCAACAACGAATATTCATGTGAAAGAATCTTGGAAAATGGCATACCGCAAGGTTCGCCTTTGAGCGGTACCTTGTTTACCATTGCCATTAATAAATTGATATTAGCCATTCCAGTAGAAATCAGCAAAAGCGTCTATGTTGATGATCTGGCAATCGTATATGCCAGCAACAAGACTGCTATAGTGAGGTACAAATTGCAACGAGCGATCAATGCTCTAAATGAAGTTGCAAGGAATACAGGATTCCAATTCTCACCAGAAAAAACGTGCTGTGTACACTTTTGTAGGAAGAGAATTCCTCATCAAAGTCCTGCTCTGACAATTGATGATAATCCAATACAATATAAAGACAGCGTAAGGTATTTAGGACTAGTATTGGATAAATCCCTTACATGGGGATTACATATACAGGACTTGAGTGATAGATGCAAAAGAGCCCTAAACATTATAAAATGTTTATCGAACTTAAATTGGGGCTCAGAAAAAGAGACATTATTGAGATTGTATAAAGCATTGGTTCAATCTAAACTAGACTACGGATGTATCGTATATTCATCCGCTAGAAAGTCGCACTTAAGAAAGTTAGACGTTGTTCATAATAGCGGAATAAGATACGCAACAGGTGCTTTCCGCACAAGTCCGGCAGCTAGTCTGATGTCTGAAGCCGGAATAATGCCACTACATTATAGAAGAGAGATCCTCTTGTTAAGATATGCAGCAAATATATGGGCTTTCCCTGCCCATATAAATAATAAATTGTTTATGAATCATCCCATGGCTGCATTATACGAACGTCGTGCTACCTATTCCAGACCAGCCGGAATTAGGTACCACGAATTAAGAAGGAAATATGAAATTGCTATACCAGAGACACTAGCAATTTCTACTAGAGAAATACCGCCATGGCTCTTGCCAGCGGTAAATACAAGTTTGGATCTCTCTCAAGGAGAAATAAAAAAGAAACCAGCAGTGATCATCCAGCAAGATTTTTTAGCAACCGTCAGTAGTTACGAAGAACATATTAGAATTTATACTGACGGTTCTAAAACTGAACATGGTGTTGGATGCTCGATATATGTAAATGAAGAAGCCCACTCTTGGAGACTGCCAGATGTGGCCAGTGTCTACACGGCAGAGCTCACTGCAATTCAGCAAGCTCTTCGCTACACTGAACACTATTGCGAAGAGAGAGTGCTAATATGTTCCGACTCATTAAGTGCACTTGTCGCAATTCGGAACAAGAACATTAAGGATGTCCTAATTGCAAACATCCTGTCCATTTTATACGTTCTAAAACAACGAGGACAGCGATGCGTATTTGTATGGACTCCGGGGCATGCTGGTATTACAGGAAATGAAATCGCAGACGAAGCTGCCAGAAAGGCAACAGTCTGCGATGATTTGGATGCATTTCCTGTAAGAGTGGCAGATATTAAAAACCGTCTAACAAATATAGTAAGAAACAAGTGGAACGCTGAATGGAGGAGTTTAAATACAAAATTAAACTCAGTTAAAACTTCTCCTTATAAATGGAAAAGCGACTTTAAATTGACTCGCCGTGAACAAGTAGCGGTGACCAGACTTAGAATCGGTCACACGCGATTAACAAATATATATTTGTTAACCGGCGAAGTGAGACCAATGTGCGGTGTTTGCAATAAAACACTGACAATCAAGCATCTAATAGAAGAGTGTACCATATATGAGGACCTCAGAAAGAGGTTCTGTTTTACAAATAATATTAGTGCTGATCTGGATAATGGAAATGAAGAAAATATAGTTGCATTTTTACACGCCAGTGGACTTCTTAAAAGTCTGTAAAATGGAAGTTTAAAGCTGTGGAAAAAGATACTCTAAGCGGTAGTTATATATATATACATATAGAAGAAAGAGGAAAGATATGGTATTGAGAAGATTAATTATAATTTTAAGTTCATGGTCTTTTGAGAACCTATCTCAAATTTTAATATTGGGGCCCTTTACACCCCTTAAGTGTTTGTGATTGTCCTTGTCTTTCATGTTTTAATGTTTATTGTGAAGTTTGTGTTTTTAAATAAAATGTAAGGGCCCTTTACACCCTTACATATGACGATCCTGATGGAGATAATAATTTCTTTTAAAGAATGTGACGAGGGCTAATGACCTTAGCAGTCGATGCCCGTAAAAATTCAGTTAAAAAAAAAAAAAAAAAAAAAAATAATAATAATAATAATAATAATAATAATAATAATAATAATAATAATAATAATAATAATAATAATAATAATAATAATAATAATAATAATAATAATAATAATAATAATAATAATAATAATAATAATAATAATAATAATAATAATAATAATAATAATAATAATAATAATAATAATAATAATAATAATAATAATAATAATAATAATAATAATAATAATAATAATAATAATAATAATAATAATAATAATAATAATAATAATAATAATAATAATAATAATAATAATAATAATAATAATAATAATAATAATAATAATAATAATAATAATAATAATAATAATAATAATAATAATAATAATAATAATAATAATAATAATAATAATAATAATAATAATAATAATAATAATAATAATAATAATAATAATAATAATAATAATAATAATAATAATAATAATAATAATAATAATAATAATAATAATAATAATAATAATAATAATAATAATAATAATAATAATAATAATAATAATAATAATAATAATAATAATAATAATAATAATAATAATAATAATAATAATAATAATAATAATAATAATAATAATAATAATAATAATAATAATAATAATAATAATAATAATAATAATAATAATAATAATAATAATAATAATAATAATAATAATAATAATAATAATAATAATAATAATAATAATAATAATAATAATAATAATAATAATAATAATAATAATAATAATAATAATAATAATAATAATAATAATAATAATAATAATAATAATAATAATAATAATAATAATAATAATAATAATAATAATAATAATAATAATAATAATAATAATAATAATAATAATAATAATAATAATAATAATAATAATAATAATAATAATAATAATAATAATAATAATAATAATAATAATAATAATAATAATAATAATAATAATAATAATAATAATAATAATAATAATAATAATAATAATAATAATAATAATAATAATAATAATAATAATAATAATAATAATAATAATAATAATAATAATAATAATAATAATAATAATAATAATAATAATAATAATAATAATAATAATAATAATAATAATAATAATAATAATAATAATAATAATAATAATAATAATAATAATAATAATAATAATAATAATAATAATAATAATAATAATAATAATAATAATAATAATAATAATAATAATAATAATAATAATAATAATAATAATAATAATAATAATAATAATAATAATAATAATGCCCTGAGGTAGATATTCCCCACGTCCGGAACACAACATCTACGTTCCACGTCCAGGGCGGTAACAGCTGTACTCAAGTACATTACATATAGCTGGCTAACGGGGTTCCGAGTGTTGTTTCTCGGATATACTTTTTTCGGTCGATCTACATCTATAGGCCGAATTACAGGACTGGACTTTACGGCCACCTGCAGATATGACATTATTAACGATTACGGAAATGGATTAATACCGCCGTTAGAGCTGGCGATGTGGCGGCCACGGTCAAAGTTATTTGCAGGTGTAACGGAGACCTTTCGTCGTCCACATGCCCCCTGCGATGGCAAGCATGTAGTTAAGGTGCCCATGTTCGGAGCATGGGAGCCCTGAAAGCTTCGGTGTGTAGGGGCCTGGAGTCAGTGCAGAGACTGCGCATCCGCTCTCTGCCATGACATATGCCGGTTCCACCGGAGTACCGGAACGGACCTCCAGGGTTGGTAGCCCTGGAGTGGGGGTGTACCCCGGCGGCTAGCCTTACTACAGAAGGGATTACTTGTTCATGAATTTTCCTGAACAAACCAACGTGGCAGAGGGTGCACGTAAACACCCTCGTTTAGAGCCGGCTGTTTCGCCTGAAGCGAAACGCCGAAAGAGCACGGAGAGTAAGAAGATAGAAATTGAGGCTAGAAAAAGCTTACAAAAGGCTTTTTTTAAAAGTAGTAATGTACCGAAACCTAAATATTTGGTCATTACAAAGGAGGATGGAAATTTCTCGAGGGTGAGTCCCTTTCTCATCGCTCGGGAAATAAACAAATGTGCTGGAGGCCCTGTAAAGGAAATACGGAAAACTTTTACGGGACTTCATGTAGAGACTGTTAATGATATACAGTCTCAGAAGATTTTAGGGCTGAAGAAAATTGGAGAGCTAGCGGTACGCGTTGATCCCCACGGCACGCTCAACACCTCAAGGGGTGTTGTGGTCTGTCGGGATCTTTTAAATTGTTCGGAGCAAGAGATTGTAGAGGAGCTGGCAGCACAAGGAGTAATAGAATGCCGTCGGTTGAACATGAGAAGGAACGGTGAGGTCTTACCCTCAGCTTCTCATGTCCTGACTTTCAACCGGCCTACTTTGCCAGAAAAGATAAGAGCGGGGATTCACCGTTTGGATGTGCGGGCATTTGTCCCACAGCCGATGAGGTGCTTCAAGTGCCAACGCTTTGGCCACACCGCTCTTAGATGCGAAAGACCGCAAATATGCGTGTGCGGTGAAGAGGTGCATGAGGGAGAGCCATGTAAAGAGCCTCCTACATGTATAAACTGCAAAGGAGCGCATTCTTGTAGATCAAGGAATTGTCCTGTCTACAAAGATGAGGTAGCTGTGCAGGAAGTAAAAACCCTGCAAAAAGTCAGCTACTTCGATGCAAAAAAAATAGTTAACGCCCGTAAGCCTAGAGCAGCAACATCTTATGCTCAGGCTGCGGCTACTGTTCCTGCTCCTGCTCCGATTGCTGTAGACGAAGCACAAATTATAAATAAACTTGCTCCCACTTTGGCTAACATGATTGAGAGGATCATCGAAAACAAGATGAAACCTTTTGGCAATAAGGAACTTGTTAAGCCAAAGATAGTGATACAGCCTGCTGAAGATAAGTCGATAAAAGTGAAAGTTGCTCCTCCAGAAAAGAAAACGGACAACAAACCTGAATGTCAAGTCCGTCTCAGCGAGATCCTCGATGAAAAGAAAAAGGCGATACCTACAGAGTCTGTTATGGAGGCTCCCAAGCCTCCTGTAACTGAAGTGGCCTCTAAGCCTCAGAGGCCACAAAAAATCACACAGGGGGGGCGAGTGTCCCCCCTCCCACAGGCGGTGACCGGTGCGACCCCCGTGTTGGGGAGCGGGCAGGTTGTCGCCTCTCAATCGGCGCCTGAAACCGGCGCCGATCCATGCCCGTCGTCGTCGGCGGCTTCGGTGGTCTCCGATACGGAGACCGGAAGCCTTACAGGCGACGACCTTCTCCGCGAACACGATGCTGTTCGCAGGATGGAGAAGAAAAGGAAAAAAGGATGGCCGAAAGGAAAACCCAGGCAATAATTTAATTAAAAATTAAAAATTAGCGAGTCGATTGTACAATGGAACATCAATGGATGTTTTTCAAACATCCATGAGCTCCAACGCTTGGTACATGACGTAGACCCGATTTGTATATGTCTGCAAGAAACGCATTTCCGCCGAAATGAAAATTTTAAATTAAAAGGATTTGATATATTTCGGCGAGATCAACCGCCAAATGTAAGAATTAGAGGTGGAGTAGCTATATTAACATCGACTAGAGCTACCACCGAAGCGGTTGTTCTAAACACCAACCTACAAGCGGTCGCCGTTAGAATGAAGCGACCGCTTAAGATCACTGTGTGCAGCATATACTTACCGAATTACGATTGGAATAAGGATGACATAGAAAGATTAATTTCCGAGCTTCCCCCACCTGTTTTACTGGTGGGTGATTTTAACGCTCATAATTCTCTCTGGGGATCGGATCGAGTAGATCCCCGTGGAAGAGAACTGGAAGGGTTCCTGATGAATTCTGAACTTATTATTTTAAATGACGGATCAGGAACCTTTTTCAATGCCAGAGATGGATCGACGTCCTGTATAGATCTTGCACTTATAAGCGGATCGATAGCACCGAGGTACAGCTTCCATGTTATAGACGATCTGCATGGAAGCGATCATTTCCCGGTGCAAATTGTAACTGATGTTACTAGAACAATATATCCCATCCCTAAAAGATGGTTATTTGAAAAGGCAGACTGGACGAGCTTCACAGCTAGAACGATGCTCCCAGAAACAACCGGAGTTATCGGAGACGATGTCGACGCCATAACAAATGCAATAATCGAGTCGGCATCGAGATATATTCCCAAAACATCTGGGAAACTTACAAAGAAACCCGTTCCATGGTGGAACGATGAAATAAGTGAAGCTATAAAAAGAAAGAAAAGGGCGTATAATGCCTTTAAGAAGCGTCCTAGTATAGAAAATCTTGTTGCCTTTAAGAAATACAGGGCGTATGCAAAACGTGTTATGATAGATTCGAAAAAACGATCCTGGCAGCAATACGTGTCATCCATTGACAAAACTACTACTGCATCAGATGTTTGGAGGAAAGTGAAGGCGATTTGTGGGCGTAATGATTTTACTCCCATAACTAGCCTTCAAGATGAAGATGAAATAAAAGATACTCCATATGAAATTGCAGAGCTGTTATCCAATCATTTCGAAAAGGCCAGCAAAACGGCCAACTACGAGGAAGGTTTTCGAACCAAAAAAGAAGAACACGAAGGTCTACTAAATTTTGGAACTGAGTATAATTACTCATATAATGTACCATTTAAAATGGAAGAACTCGCGAAGGCGTTGGAAAAATCAGGTAACACAGCTGCTGGTCCGGATGAAATCCACTATAATATGATCAGGCAGCTGAATACCACTGCAAAGTGTAGATTACTAGAACTTTATAATAAAATATGGCGGGATGGAACGTACCCGCAGCAGTGGAAAAAAGCTCATGTTGTTCCAGTACCAAAGAAAAATAAAAATTTAACAGACCCCAATAGCTACCGTCCTATTTCTTTGACGTGTGCTATGGGGAAAATATTGGAAAAAATGATTAATAATCGACTCGTCTGGGTTTTGGAAAAAGAAAACCTGATATCACCGTATCAAGCAGGTTTTCGACAATACCATTCTACCACTGATCAAATGATCAGCTTAGAGGACATTATATATAACAGCTTTATTACAAGGAAACATTGTGTCGGAGTCTTCTTTGATCTTCAGAAGGCTTTCGATATGACCTGGCGTCATGGTATAATGCTCCAGTTACATGAATGGGGCATTCGTGGCAATTTGCCTATACTGCTCAGCAACTACATGAATGACCGTACCTTCCAAGTACGCGTCAACAACGAATATTCATGTGAAAGAATCTTGGAAAATGGCATACCGCAAGGTTCGCCGTTGAGCGGAACCTTGTTTACCATTGCCATTAATAAATTGATATTAGCCATTCCAGTAGAAATCAGCAAAAGCGTCTATGTTGATGATCTGGCAATCGTATATGCCAGCAACAAGACTGCTATAGTGAGGTACAAATTGCAACGAGCGATCAATGCTCTAAATGAAGTTGCAAGGAATACAGGATTCCAATTCTCACCAGAAAAAACGTGCTGTGTACACTTTTGTAGGAAGAGAATTCCTCATCAAAGTCCTGCTCTGACAATTGATGATAATCCAATACAATATAAAGACAGCGTAAGGTATTTAGGACTAGTATTGGATAAATCCCTCACATGGGGATTACATATACAGGACTTGAGTGATAGATGCAAAAGAGCCCTAAACATTATAAAATGTTTATCGAACCTAAATTGGGGCTCAGGAAAAGAGACATTATTGAGACTGTATAAAGCATTGGTTCAATCTAAACTAGACTACGGATGTATCGTATATTCATCCGCTAGAAAGTCGCACTTAAGAAAGTTAGACGTAGTTCATAATAGCGGAATAAGATACGCAACAGGTGCTTTCCGCACAAGTCCGGCGGCTAGTCTGATGTCTGAAGCCGGAATAATGCCACTACATTATAGAAGAGAGATCCTCTTGTTAAGATATGCAGCAAATATATGGGCTTTCCCTGCCCATATAAATAATAAATTGTTTATGAATCATCCCATGGCTGCATTATACGAACGTCGTGCTACCTATTCCAGACCAGCCGGAATTAGGTACCACGAATTAAGAAGGAAATATGAAATTGCTATACCAGAGACACTAGCAATTTCTACTAGAGAAATACCGCCATGGCTCTTGCCAGCGGTAAATACAAATTTGGATCTCTCTCAAGGAGAAATAAAAAAGAAACCAGCAGTGATCATCCAGCAAGATTTTTTAGCAACCGTCAGTAGTTACGAAGAACATATTAGAATTTATACTGACGGTTCTAAAACTGAACATGGTGTTGGATGCTCGATATATGTAAATGAAGAAGCCCACTCTTGGAGACTGCCAGATGTGGCCAGTGTCTACACGGCAGAGCTCACTGCAATTCAGCAAGCTCTTCGCTACACTGAACACTATCGCGAAGAGAGAGTGCTAATATGTTCCGACTCATTAAGTGCACTTGTCGCAATTCGGAACAAGAACATTAAGGATGTCCTAATTGCAAACATCCTGTCCATTTTATACGTTCTAAAACAACGAGGACAGCGATGCGTATTTGTATGGACTCCGGGGCATGCTGGTATTACAGGTAATGAAATCGCAGACGAAGCTGCCAGAAAGGCAACAGTCTGCGATGATTTGGATGCATTTCCTGTAAGAGTGGCAGATATTAAAAACCGTCTAACAAATATAGTAAGAAACAAGTGGAACGCTGAATGGAGGAGTTTAAATACAAAATTAAACTCAGTTAAAACTTCTCCTTATAAATGGAAAAGCGACTTTAAATTGACTCGCCGTGAACAAGTAGCGGTGACCAGACTTAGAATCGGTCACACGCGATTAACAAATTTATATTTGTTAACCGGCGAAGTGAGACCAATGTGCGGTGTTTGCAATAAAACACTGACAATCAAGCATCTAATAGAAGAGTGTACCATATATGAGGACCTCAGAAAGAGGTTCTGTTTTACAAATAATATTAGTGCTGATCTGGATAATGGAAATGAAGAAAATATAGTTGCATTTTTACACGCCAGTGGACTTCTTAAAAGTCTGTAAAATGGAAGTTTAAAGCTGTGGAAAAAGATACTCTAAGTGGTAGTTATATATATATATATACATATAGAAGAAAAAGGAAAGATATGGTATTGAGAAGATAATTATAATTTTAAGTTCATGGTCTTTTGAGAACCTATCTCAAATTTTAATATTGGGGCCCTTTACACCCCGTAAGTGTTTGTGATTGTCCTTGTCTTTCATGTTTTAATGTTTATTGTGAAGTTTGTGTTTTTAAATAAAATGTAAGGGCCCTTTACACCCTTACATATGACGATCCTGATGGAGATAATAATTTCTTTTAAAGAATGTGACGAGGGCTAATGACCTTAGCAGTCGATGCCCGTAAAAATTCAGAAAAAAAAAAAAAAAAAAAAAAAAAAAAAAATAATAATAATAATAATAATAATAATAATAATAATAATAATAATAATAATAATAATAATAATAATAATAATAATAATAATAATAATAATAATAATAATAATAATAATAATAATAATAATAATAATAATAATAATAATAATAATAATAATAATAATAATAATAATAATAATAATAATAATAATAATAATAATAATAATAATAATAATAATAATAATAATAATAATAATAATAATAATAATAATAATAATAATAATAATAATAATAATAATAATAATAATAATAATAATAATAATAATAATAATAATAATAATAATAATAATAATAATAATAATAATAATAATAATAATAATAATAATAATAATAATAATAATAATAATAATAATAATAATAATAATAATAATAATAATAATAATAATAATAATAATAATAATAATAATAATAATAATAATAATAATAATAATAATAATAATAATAATAATAATAATAATAATAATAATAATAATAATAATAATAATAATAATAATAATAATAATAATAATAATAATAATAATAATAATAATAATAATAATAATAATAATAATAATAATAATAATAATAATAATAATAATAATAATAATAATAATAATAATAATAATAATAATAATAATAATAATAATAATAATAATAATAATAATAATAATAATAATAATAATAATAATAATAATAATAATAATAATAATAATAATAATAATAATAATAATAATAATAATAATAATAATAATAATAATAATAATAATAATAATAATAATAATAATAATAATAATAATAATAATAATAATAATAATAATAATAATAATAATAATGCCCTGAGGTAGATATTCCCCACGTCCGGAACACAACATCTACGTTCCACGTCCAGGGCGGCAACAGCTGTACCTTTGTACATCACATATAGCTGGCTAACGGGGTTCCGAGTAAATTCCTCGGTTATGCATTGTTAAGTTTGACCTGGTTCCAACTTCAGGTCACTAAACGGACTGGATTTTTGGCTACCTGCAGGAAATGGAGTAACATATGATTTTGGAAATGGATTCATACCATTCTTAGAGCTGGCGATGTGGCGGCCAGGGTCAATGTTAGTGCAGGTGTAACGGAGACCCTTCCGTTGTCCACATGCCCCCTGCGATGGCAAGCATGTAGTTAAGGTGCCCATGTTCGGAGCATGGGAGCCCCGAAAGCTTCGGTGTGTAGGGGCCTGGAGTCAGTGCAGAGACTGCGCATCCGCTCTCTGCCAGGACATATGCCGGTTCCACCGGAGTACCGGATAGGACCTCCAAGGTTAGTAGCCCTGGAGTGGGGGTGTACCCCGGCGGCTAGCCTTGCTACAGAAGGGATCCACTGTTCATGAATTTTTCTGAACAAACTAACGTGGCAGAGGGTGCACGTAAACACCCTCGTTTAGAAACCGCCGATTCGCCACAAGCGAAGAGGAAAAAAAGCAAGGAGAGTGATAAGTTAAGAAAAGATGCTGATAAAATCAGTAAAGATTTAAGAAAAGCTTTGTTTGGAAATAATTTTCCCAAACCAAGATTTTTGATCATTACAAAAGAGAATGGTAACTTCCAAAAGGTAAGTCCATTCTTAATTGCTAGAGAGATTACAAATTGTGCTGGTGGTCCTGTCAAGGATATTCGTAAAACTTTTAATGGATTGCATGTCGAAACCATCAACGACATGCAAAGCCAGAAAGTTTTGGCGTTGAAGAAGATCGGTGAATTTGCGGTTTCGGTCCAACCGCATAGTACACTTAATTCATCTAGAGGAGTTGTTGTTTGCCGTGATCTTCTTAACTGTACTGAAGAAGAAATAGTGCAGGAAATGTCTAGTCAGGGAGTGACACATTGTCGCAGACTTTCTATGAGACGAAATGGTGAGATTCTTCCTTCGGCCTCTCATGTTTTGACATTCAATAGGCCAAGTCTTCCTGAAAAGGTACGAGCTGGCATCCATCGGCTTGATGTACGGGCATTTATTCCGCAGCCGATGAGATGTTTTAGATGTCAACGTTTCGGACACACTGCCGCTAGGTGTGAAGCGCAGGAAATTTGTATATGCGGAATGAAGACACATGAGGGTGATCCATGTAAAGACCCTCCAGTCTGCATTAATTGTAAAGGGCACCATAACTGTCGATCCAGGAACTGCCCAGTATACAAATCAGAAACAGCCATTCAGGAGGTTAAAACGCTTCAAAAAGTCAGCTACCCTGAAGCGAAGAAGATTGTAAACCTACGTACACCTAGACCATCGGCTTCATACGCAGAAGCAGCTGCTGCTCCCCCCACACCTAAAATCAACGTGGAGCAGTTGCTTAATACGATGGCGCCAAGTCTCGCGACAATAATAGAAAGAATCATTGATTCCAAGATCGAGTCGACTCATCAGATACAACAAAGTAAACATGAGAAGGCTCAATCCCGGACTGACGTCGCCGACAGAAGACCCGTACCAGCGCAGTTTAAAAAACCGGCAAAATCCTCGATTATAACTCCAGCAATAGACGTAATGAAGAAAAATCTTGATTGTTTCGACAAAGATCTAAAGATCACCCCGACGACGAGTCATATAGCTAAGGATACTGTGACAAGAGTACAGGAAAAATCTGCGTCAACCAAAATGGAGGTGCAAGTAATTATCGAAAAAGCACCAGACACAGACGATATTAAAACCGTACCTACAGAGGCCCCAAAAGCTCAGAGAACAACTGTGGCGAGAGCATCTGTATCAGCCGGCCCAAGCACAGCCTTAGATATTGAATCGAGTTCATCAGCTGCCGAAAGTGCATCGGTTGCAAGTTTAGACTCAATTGCAACGATGCTCACAGCACCATTGAAGCTTTCATCACCAGATGTAAGCCGGCGAACGTCATTGGCGTCAGAAAGAGAAGACGATGCCATGTCCGAAGCCTCAGACACTTTGTCGTCGGAAGTTGAGGCCGTTCGCAGAATGGAAAAGCGGTGTAAAAAAGGTTGGCCGAAAGGAAAGCCTAGAAAATAATATAACTGGATCAGAAATTATAAGGAAATGTAAAATTTTGATCATTTTCTTGACACATGAAAATGTGAAATATTGAACCTTTTTTTTTTATTTTTTTTTGAAGTGGGATGGGGCTAATGACCAAAGTAGTCGATGCCCCTAAAAACCTCAAAAAAAAAAAAAAAAAAAAAAAAAAAATAATAATAATAATAATAATAATAATAATAATAATAATAATAATAATAATAATAATAATAATAATAATAATAATAATAATAATAATAATAATAATAATAATAATAATAATAATAATAATAATAATAATAATAATAATAATAATAATAATAATAATAATAATAATAATAATAATAATAATAATAATAATAATAATAATAATAATAATAATAATAATAATAATAATAATAATAATAATAATAATAATAATAATAATAATAATAATAATAATAATAATAATAATAATAATAATAATAATAATAATAATAATAATAATAATAATAATAATAATAATAATAATAATAATAATAATAATAATAATAATAATAATAATAATAATAATAATAATAATAATAATAATAATAATAATAATAATAATAATAATAATAATAATAATAATAATAATAATAATAATAATAATAATAATAATAATAATAATAATAATAATAATAATAATAATAATAATAATAATAATAATAATAATAATAATAATAATAATAATAATAATAATAATAATAATAATAATAATAATAATAATAATAATAATAATAATAATAATAATAATAATAATAATAATAATAATAATAATAATAATAATAATAATAATAATAATAATAATAATAATAATAATAATAATAATAATAATAATAATAATAATAATAATAATAATAATAATAATAATAATAATAATAATAATAATAATAATAATAATAATAATAATAATAATAATAATGCCCTGAGGTAGATATTCCCCACGTCCGGAACACAACATCTACGTTCCACGTCCAGGGCGGCAACAGCTGTACCTTTGTACATCACATATAGCTGGCTAACGGGGTTCCGAGTAAATTCCTCGGTTATGCATTGTTAAGTTTGACCTGGTTCCAACTTCAGGTCACTAAACGGACTGGATTTTTGGCTACCTGCAGGAAATGGAGTAACATATGATTTTGGAAATGGATTCATACCATTCTTAGAGCTGGCGATGTGGCGGCCAGGGTCAATGTTAGTGCAGGTGTAACGGAGACCCTTCCGTTGTCCACATGCCCCCTGCGATGGCAAGCATGTAGTTAAGGTGCCCATGTTCGGAGCATGGGAGCCCCGAAAGCTTCGGTGTGTAGGGGCCTGGAGTCAGTGCAGAGACTGCGCATCCGCTCTCTGCCAGGACATATGCCGGTTCCACCGGAGTACCGGATAGGACCTCCAAGGTTAGTAGCCCTGGAGTGGGGGTGTACCCCGGCGGCTAGCCTTGCTACAGAAGGGATCCACTGTTCATGAATTTTTCTGAACAAACTAACGTGGCAGAGGGTGCACGTAAACACCCTCGTTTAGAAACCGCCGATTCGCCACAAGCGAAGAGGAAAAAAAGCAAGGAGAGTGATAAGTTAAGAAAAGATGCTGATAAAATCAGTAAAGATTTAAGAAAAGCTTTGTTTGGAAATAATTTTCCCAAACCAAGATTTTTGATCATTACAAAAGAGAATGGTAACTTCCAAAAGGTAAGTCCATTCTTAATTGCTAGAGAGATTACAAATTGTGCTGGTGGTCCTGTCAAGGATATTCGTAAAACTTTTAATGGATTGCATGTCGAAACCATCAACGACATGCAAAGCCAGAAAGTTTTGGCGTTGAAGAAGATCGGTGAATTTGCGGTTTCGGTCCAACCGCATAGTACACTTAATTCATCTAGAGGAGTTGTTGTTTGCCGTGATCTTCTTAACTG
Source organism: Lycorma delicatula (assembly GCF_047948215.1). Classification (NCBI taxonomy): domain Eukaryota; kingdom Metazoa; phylum Arthropoda; class Insecta; order Hemiptera; family Fulgoridae; genus Lycorma; species Lycorma delicatula. Next base: position 20,378,185 of record NC_134456.1, on the reverse strand, counting down.
TACTGAAGAAGAAATAGTGCAGGAAATGTCTAGTCAGGGAGTGACACATTGTCGCAGACTTTCTATGAGACGAAATGGTGAGATTCTTCCTTCGGCCTCTCATGTTTTGACATTCAATAGGCCAAGTCTTCCTGAAAAGGTACGAGCTGGCATCCATCGGCTTGATGTACGGGCATTTATTCCGCAGCCGATGAGATGTTTTAGATGTCAACGTTTCGGACACACTGCCGCTAGGTGTGAAGCGCAGGAAATTTGTATATGCGGAATGAAGACACATGAGGGTGATCCATGTAAAGACCCTCCAGTCTGCATTAATTGTAAAGGGCACCATAACTGTCGATCCAGGAACTGCCCAGTATACAAATCAGAAACAGCCATTCAGGAGGTTAAAACGCTTCAAAAAGTCAGCTACCCTGAAGCGAAGAAGATTGTAAACCTACGTACACCTAGACCATCGGCTTCATACGCAGAAGCAGCTGCTGCTCCCCCCACACCTAAAATCAACGTGGAGCAGTTGCTTAATACGATGGCGCCAAGTCTCGCGACAATAATAGAAAGAATCATTGATTCCAAGATCGAGTCGACTCATCAGATACAACAAAGTAAACATGAGAAGGCTCAATCCCGGACTGACGTCGCCGACAGAAGACCCGTACCAGCGCAGTTTAAAAAACCGGCAAAATCCTCGATTATAACTCCAGCAATAGACGTAATGAAGAAAAATCTTGATTGTTTCGACAAAGATCTAAAGATCACCCCGACGACGAGTCATATAGCTAAGGATACTGTGACAAGAGTACAGGAAAAATCTGCGTCAACCAAAATGGAGGTGCAAGTAATTATCGAAAAAGCACCAGACACAGACGATATTAAAACCGTACCTACAGAGGCCCCAAAAGCTCAGAGAACAACTGTGGCGAGAGCATCTGTATCAGCCGGCCCAAGCACAGCCTTAGATATTGAATCGAGTTCATCAGCTGCCGAAAGTGCATCGGTTGCAAGTTTAGACTCAATTGCAACGATGCTCACAGCACCATTGAAGCTTTCATCACCAGATGTAAGCCGGCGAACGTCATTGGCGTCAGAAAGAGAAGACGATGCCATGTCCGAAGCCTCAGACACTTTGTCGTCGGAAGTTGAGGCCGTTCGCAGAATGGAAAAGCGGTGTAAAAAAGGTTGGCCGAAAGGAAAGCCTAGAAAATAATATAACTGGATCAGAAATTATAAGGAAATGTAAAATTTTGATCATTTTCTTGACACATGAAAATGTGAAATATTGAACCTTTTTTTTTTATTTTTTTTTGAAGTGGGATGGGGCTAATGACCAAAGTAGTCGATGCCCCTAAAAACCTCAAAAAAAAAAAAAAAAAAAAAAAAAAAAATAATAATAATAATAATAATAATAATAATAATAATAATAATAATAATAATAATAATAATAATAATAATAATAATAATAATAATAATAATAATAATAATAATAATAATAATAATAATAATAATAATAATAAACAGTGATTAAATAGAAAATACAATTTAAAGTATTCGTCAGGATTTATTTACAGGTAGTTAAACATTAAAAAGCAGAATTCAGTCCCATTGACAAAAGACAATTAGCATGACCGCTTGCCTTATCACTTTCAACCATTATTCTTTTATTAAAAACAATACAATAGATAAGACAAATATAAAGTTTTTTTAACTGCAAATACCTTCGATGTTTACAAATAAAACTACCCTAACAATTTATGAATGAAATTTAGCACATTATCTCTTTCACTTAGTCAATAAATCCCCGAACCACTTCTTGATCTCATGTACTGGAATCACCTTAATCGCATCAAATTTAATCCACCAGAAATTCGCTTCTTCACTGACCTCCTCGCAGTTGACATTTCGCAGAACTCACGTCTAGCAAACTGATATCATAACGTCTCGCTTAGACTGACTGTCAACTGGTCTTCCCAGGAGTATTTGTACTTCTATCCTCTTTACCTCCGGGACCCGACCCAACTCGAAGCGTAAGAATGTTCTCCCCCCTCACATATTCCCATGAAATTTCGAACCTGGATCCGTTAACTCTTTTCATGGAACACATTTGTTTAGGTGTGTCAGTGTACAGTATTACAACGTACGATTGTTAAAGGTACGATTGTACCTTTTATGATTAACCCCTTTCTGGATTTCTCCCCCTATTATATTTTCTACTACTTTTTTTTCTTAATTGGTAGGAATCCGTTACACCGGTCTTTTTACATTATAACTAAATTTTAAAAATACATTTTTAGTAATATGTGTAATACATAAATGCGAAAGTTTTGTGAAGGATTCTGTCTGTCCGTTGTAATAGCTTCATGCGAGAACCAACGAACCAACTGCTTTAAAATTTTCAGGATAATCACCAGGTTGGTCTAGTGGTGATCGCGTCTTCCCAAATTAGCTGATTTCGAAGTCGAGAGTTTCAACGTTTAAATCCTAGTAAAGGCAGTTATTTTTATACGGATCTGAATACTAGACTGCGGATACCGGTGTTCTTTTGTGGTTGGATTTCAATTTTAACCACATATCTCAGAAATGGTCGACCTGAGACTGTACAAGAATGCATTTCTATTACATTCATACATATCATCCTCTGAAGTAATACCTGACGGTGATTGTCGCAGGCTAAACAGGAAAATATTACTACTATCTGTCTTTTGTATTTTAATTTCTTTTTAAATATTTGTAACGTTGTATATTTTAATTGTTATTTATTAGTATTATCGTACAACCATGGCGATAACAAACACAGGGGGGGGGGGATCCCAGGGACGTAGCGAGCCATAACCGTCCAGTTAAAATATAAAAATCGAATTACATATTAGAAAAATTTTGACAAAATAATATTCGATAAATGTGTAACAAATTATAATGGCTAAATCGGCCTTCAAATGATGCAGTTTTCTTTTTAGTTGCAATACTCTTCTTAGTTAATAAGTGTGATGTATTTCGGAGATGTACTGGGAAATTTAATCGGTTTTTCAAAGAATTAAATTTTTTCCAGCTTAAGCCTTGAGTAGAAATAAAAGTATAACGTTTCTTTTAGATATCAATCTCTTTAACTATTTTTTCAATGTTAAATCATACTTTTTAAATAAAAATTGTATGTCTAAAATTTGTATTAATTTCAAGTATCGATTACGTACTTGCAACACGACGCAATTCATATTACCCACGTAAACCTATATAAATTCTTCAGACCACTACTTCTCATCACATTAACACGCTAAGTTTATTTATTTTCTACATTCAGCTGGAACATTCTCAAAATATATAATGCATTTGCATCGGCATTAACCAACAAATTCATGTTTTAATAATTTACTTTTTTTTTACTAACATTAATTAATCTGCCATAGATCTTACTTTTATAAAATTCAGTATTTTGCTAAACTCGAAATTGGATAACATCAGAAATAGCTTCTCTTATATATTGTTAAATATAATTTGTGTACTCTATGCATAGTTTATAAATTAGACTAATAATGAAGTAGACTGTTGTAAGAGGTCAACTGCAGACCAAACTATTATAAATAATGATGATATTTAAATAAATAGAATAGATATTCAGAGCACATAGGATAACGTGTGGACTTAGCTCCTTCTTTTACATGTTCAGTTGATTTGTGCCTTTCTTACCAGTACGAGATTTTACAGTACTTCTATTTACTTGAGAATGAGATCATTTGTTATAGTATATGAACAGTTCGAAGTGGATGATTTTTATGACTGTCATGATGCAATCTATATATATATACAAATGAATGTATGTCTGTCTGTATGTCTCTTATGCCTACCTAAACCGTTCATCCGATAGCGATGAAACTTTGGGGAATGGTTGGACGCATGCCAGGGAAGGTTTCTAAATTAGATTGGACCTGCTAGGTGGCGCTGGCGTCGAGATATTTCAAAAAATTGTATTTATGGTCCGATTTGCTTCATATTCAGAATATGAATATTAGTTACGTGAAAAGAAATATTTTTGCAAAAACTATACCCCGTAGTTGGGGCCGGTGTTGAGATATTTATGAAACAAACAAACAAACAAATATTCAAACAGAATTTTTTATTCTATATATATATATATATATATATATATGTTCGTATGTGTGTCCGCTAAAGACCAAAAAACTAATGGACCGATTTACGCGCGGGCAAAATGGAAAAAGGGGTAAATGGAAAACGGGGAAAAGGTGGAAAGAAAAAAAGGGGAAAACGGGAAAGGGTAAAAAGGAAACTGTGTGAGGGGCGATGGTGAAGGGGCGAGGGAGAAGTTGCAAAAGGAAAAGGGGAAGGACAATAAGTGAAAGGTAAAATTTGTGAGGTTCAGTTTTTTAATTTTTTTATCCAATTTTCAATTGTGTTCATTTAAACTCACTCTCCCTCTCTCTATCTCTAGATATATATAGCAATAGCGAAGGATTTTCGGGTCTGCTAGTAATACATAAAGAAAGGACTAAAACCCTTTTGACCCTGATTATTCATACATTATTTTATAGTTAATTTATTTCATTCAGGTTCCTTAAAAATATTAGAAATACAAAATTATAGGTGAAGGTTATTTATTTTTAACTTACTTTAAAGAAACTGGGGAAAAAATAACCACTAAAAAATCATTCTAATTATTCTCTTACATAAATTATTAATCAGTTGAAATAAAATTTAAATATAACTAGGAATATATTTTAAATAAAAATAAATTTAAAATGTTTAGAAATTTAAGAAAGGTTTAAAATAATAAGAAATAAATTGTTATGTAAATTTTATCCTGAAGTTAAAAGAAGAAATGGGATTAATTAAATGTAAAAGACAACTTAGGAAAATACTTCAGTAAATTACTTGAAACTGATAAAACAGGGACGCATCTAACCGAAATTTACTGAATAAGGCATGCAATGAATAGTAGTATAGGCTCTTGTACAAAGTGAATACTTGAATCTTAGTAAATTAAATTTAAAACCATCTAAAATCCCAATTTAACTTTTAATGTTTTACTTTTGTTTTTATTTCACTCAATTTTTTTTTTTGTTTAATTATAATTATTCTACTTCTTAAAAAGAAAAAATGATTCGGTTTTTTTTTCACTGAAAAAGTGATGAAAATTAAAAAAGAATAGGATTTTTACTCTGAACAGTAACAATACCCATACGTTTTACTATTTACGAGCACATCTCGTATTTATTCTATATTATTCATTATGGTATTTATTTCATGTCAGAAAGACTATAAAAATACAAAAAAGTATTAAATTTTATCATAAAACAATATAATATTACATATTTTATATATTTTTTTTATTTTTTCCTCTAAAATAAACCTTTAAAACCTTTAAACCTTTAAAAATCTTGTACTAAAAATAGAGAAAAAAAAATTATTTAAACAAACAGAACCAAGCAGTTAAAATACTACATATTTGTGAAAATTATAACAATTATTGTATTTTTTTATTACATTGCATTCGGAAAGTCCTGTGCAGTATACTTTATAGTTATCTGGTGCAATATGTTCTTTCGGTGACAGATTGATTGCTCTGTGAGTTCGTTTGGCGTTGCTCAATAATAAACAAAAAAAAAAAAATGAGGGACGAAACGTGGCAACGTTTAGGACCCGGGAGGCAGTCTCTATGTCTACGGTGTTTTGGCTCGCCCACTTTCAATAGTGAGGGGATCGGGATTCCCCGATGATGGCATACAGAACCGTCAGGATATGTATGGGTCGAAGCGATAGATGTATGAATTACACATCTGGAGCTGGTATAGTAGGAACAGGCAGGGTTGCTCCTCAGAGGAGGAGCATATCGGCTACCCGGAAGAGGAAGTCGGTGTGTCTCCATGAAGCTGAGGAAACTTCAATGGAAAAGCCCCAGAAGGGGGCTAGCTAGGATGGGCAGAGACTGCTGCCACGACACTCCGAGGTGACTGTGTTTTCTTTAACGGTAAGGACCGATTGCCTTGGGGATGTTTATAAAAACAAGTTTATAAAAAATAAAAATAAAATAGAAATAATAAACAAATACGTCACTTGTTGAGTTATAACGGAACATGCTGTGTGTTGTTTCGTTTATCGGAATCAATAGTTGCGAAAAGCGTAATGGTTCTTTCGGTAGAAGAACGACTTTTTTCCTTGAACACGTCTTTCTTGAAGGTGACACAATTACACTGATTTAGTGAAGCATAAGTTCTGTGAAAAGTTTATAAATACTTCTGTTCCTCACCGCAATGTTGTTCGAACCCTTATCGAAAACTATCGGGCAACAGACTCTGTTGAAGATGCTGATCGAATTGGAAAACCACCTGAACTAAACGAACGAAAGCTACTTGATATTTCAGATGATATGGCCAGAACTCCATTAAAGTTAGTGCTTAAGTTAGAACCGCAGCAAGTTAAGGGACTTGCAACCGCAGATAGAGCTATAAGAAACGAATTTAAACTTGTCTTACAAAGTAATGTGTGTTCAAGAACTGAAACCTACAATTCATGTCAATAGATTATATTATTGTCAATGGTGTAAACGTTTTATTAACCAAAATTCCATAGGTATCTTCGATATTAAGTTTTTTACAGGTGAAGCGTGGTTTCATCCGGGAAAGTATATTAATTTACAAAATATATGACGGTGGTCGACAAACTAACCCTCAGGAATTACACGAACAATCTTTACACGAAGCGAAAATTGGTGTCTCGGTTGATGTAGAAGGCGCATTGTGGGTTCAATTTTTTTTGAAAATACAGTTAATAGCGATCGTTATTTTGCTGTTTTAACGAAAAAATTAGTCATATAACAGAAGTGGAAATCAATCACGGTTGGTTCCAACAAAATGTCGCCACATCGCACACAGCTAACAGGTCAGTGACGTTTTACGAAACATCTGTTTTGAATTAACAGTTTTGAGGGGTTTATGGGCTTCAAAATCGCCTGATCTGACTGCCTCAGATTACTTTCTACGGGGCCAGCGAAGCAAGTAGTGTATCGCAACAGACCTTAAACCCGCAATAACGGAATACGTACGAGACATTCATCAGCCGGTTAAGTATTTGAAATGAAATTGAAACATGTGCAGTGTTGTATTGATGTTGGAGGAGATCATTTTCATCACCTTTTATAAAATATTCCAGTTATTGTAATATCCGTTACTATAAATAATGATAAAAATACAAAGTAGTAATTAAGATAGTTTCGTCAATAAATTTCCAATATTCCACAGCAACTTTCCAAACACATTTTATAATACCATGTGCCCAAAAAATAATCCCGAGGTTTCAAAAACGAATAAAACAGCCGCGTTAAACTGTTGAACATTTCTTACAAGCCCGAGCTTTAATATCACTAAGTTGTCAAACAGTACAGTGCTTGTACTGGATTGCAAAAACAAAATCAGTGACTCGCAAAAAAAAAAAATTGCCCGAATTTATCATTTAAATTCTTTGAGTGACAAAAGCATAAGTGGTGTGAATAGTTTTTGAAAATCCGGAAACGTTTTGAAAGAAAAAAAATCACCAGGTAAAGCCTAAAAAACACGCTGTATTTACAAATAAATCAAAAACGTTCAGTTTTTACTTTCCATGATGTAGTTCAACTGATTGAAACATAACATAACCTGCAGCTCATTTTATTTTTTCATAAAGTAATATTCCATGATTATGGAGTTATGATTAGCCATAAAAAACGAGTACGGGACTCAGAAAATCTATATGAATTGGTGGAGTTCGTCCGAAACTGCTCGAAAGTGAATGTTTGGTAACGTATCATGCATAATAAAATTGTGTGAGCCATTATTATTCCACGAGCAGAATATTGTGAGCTTAGTGTAGGTGGACATGTTAGAGAACTTTGTGTTTCCACTACAGAAAATATGGAAGATCTAATTTTCCAACATGATGGAAGAGAAGTTTTGTGGACTGATCTCAACGACAGATTCCCAGAAGGTAAGATAAGCAGAGCAGAGAAATGTTCATCTCTTGACCACCACGAAGCCCCGATTTGATGCCGTTGAATTTCTTCTTTTGGCATTTTGTAAAAGACATCTTATACCAAGAAAATATCCAGTCATTTGATACTTGCACAAGAAAATAATAGTAACTATGGAAGCTTATCTGCAGACATATGCTCGCCGGAAACTGAAATAAGGTGAATTGTCGCTTTTATGTTTGCAGGGTTGTGAACGGAAGTTATATTGAATTAAATATTAAGAGGTAAAAAGAATTTAAACTTTGTACTTTCACGAAACATGTAAGGAAATATATATATTCGTAAATTTAATAGAATTAAATTTAGATTTGTGTCATATGTAAGATTAAACAATACGGTTATTGTTTATGGGATTATAATTTATAACGTTACTCGTTTGTACAATTTATTCCTTTCAATGTAATCTCGTATTTAAGTGATTACTTATTTCACATATAGGGATTTGGTCGTTAGATTTGTTTTAAAGTGTATTTCCGCTTCTGTTACTTTATACATAGGATTCCCACGCCTTTTTCTATCATAGTGACATGGCCATCCAAGAAAGAATCTTTTTGTATACACATATACAAATAGTAGTAGCCACATAGTAGTACACATCGTATACAAATAGTAGGCAGGCCACGTTTGGAATATGTAAAACAAATTGTTAGGGATGTAGGATGTAGAAGGTATACTGAAATGAAACGACTAGCACTAGATAGGGAATCTTGGAGAGCTGCATTAAACCAGTCAAATGACTGAAGACAAAAACAAAAAATATACAATTACAAATGGTTATTCCTTTTTAAAATCAGTTATAAAATGTATAATTTTTTATTAGAATAGTGATTTAATGTTAATGTAAACTACTTAAATTTAAAATAAGGCTTAAATTTTATATTTATTTTATTGATAAATTACAAGGAAATTTTGCGTAGTAATGTTTTAAAGCAAAGAAATAATAGGAATGATCAGTTGAGGTTTCACAATTAAATCACGTATATGTGACTTTTAATACTGCTATTACTACAAACATACGATCAGCTCAAATTGTAT